>NW_026843709.1:7179090-7482121 GCF_030254825.1 Meriones unguiculatus
GTGGAGTTTGAATTCCCCCACTGGTAAGGTGTTAGGATCTGTATATGATTTCAGCTTCAATAATGTTTCATTTACAAATATAGTTGATCCTGTATTTGGGGAATAGATGTTCAGAAATGTGAAGTCCTCCTGTTGGATTTTTTCCTTGGTGAGAATCCACTGCATTTCCTCCTCATTTTGAGTAATTTTATTCGATAGTAGGATAGCTCCACCATCTTGTTTCTGAATCCACTTTCAGAAACACCAATCTTTAGCCATATTCTGTGAGGTGGTATTAATCCTTGTTGCAGATGCATATTTCCTGATTTCTGTAGAATGTTGGACACTATTTCTGCAACCATTCTGTTAGGTTTTGTCTTTTTTAGTCCATTGATATTGGTGGATAAAAGTGACCAATGACAGTTCCTTTTATTGTAGATTCAGTGGTGTTACTGTAATTCATTAGTTGTTTTCTTTAATTTTTGTTGAGATTTTATCTGTATCCTGTGTTTTCTTGTGTGTTATTGTTTTGGATGGATTGGAGTTTTCCTTCTAGTATCTTCTGTAGGGCTGGTTTCCTATGCAGATATTGCATACTTTAGTTTTGTCATAGAGTAGTGTTTTCTCCAAGTATGTTGATAGAATGTTTTGCTGGCCATAGTAGTCTGGGTTGGCATCTCTGCTCCCTTCAAGTTTGCATGATATCAAGTGCTTCTGGCTTACATCCTTTCTGAAGAGAAGCCTGTTGTGATTCTGATTGGCCTTTCTCCATATGTTACTTGCCCTTTTTTTCCTTAATGTTTTTATTTTATTTTATTTTTTCTTAGTTTGTATATTTAGTGTTTTGCCTATGATGTGACAGGAAGATTTTTTTTTTTTTTTTACTGGCCTAGTCTATATAGGGTTCTATAGGCCTCCTGTATGTTTATAGACATCTGTTTCTTTAAGTTGGGGAAATTTTCTTCTATAATTCCTCCATTCTCTACTGGACAGTTTGTACCTGCTGAGTTAAATGTTGCAGGATGAACTCAGTCATCTCTGTGGTGCTAAAGCCACTGAACTAGGAAGTACAGCTGCAGCTGCAGAACTGGATTGTCTGCTCAAGTACCTATTGAGAAGTCCACAGACCTAAGTGGTTTGGTGTTTGGTGTATCTGTGTGGTTTTGCAGTTGTGCTGGACTTTGATGACTAAACATTTTGCTATTTGCCATGGTGCATTACCACTGTATATTCACTGTCTAGGATTCCCTGAGGAGTCCATATGGCAACTCTCAGACATGGGGTACAGGAGGATTGTACTGTGGATATGGGTCCCAGCAGGCAGGTAGAGTTTGCAGCTACCACTGAGGAACAAGGAGCCCCAAATCTGCTGTCTTGGTCTCTAGGCAGTGAGTTCTGTACTCAGCCTCATTGGTGCTGTGGGTGGGCTCCTGCCAAGAATGAGGAAGTCATGTACAATGGAAATCCCCCTCTCAGTTCCCAGTGATGTCCACACTTGACCTGAATGGAAATGTTCTCTGTTCCTGTGATATCTCCTCTCTTTGAGGAAGCCACATTGTCAATTTTGTGTCTTCAATTGCCCCTCCACTCTCCAATTTTCGAGTTTCAAAGCCTCTGTCTCTCAGAAACCTTACTTGCTGGTTGCCTTTATCTCAGATCCCGTCCACAGTGTAAAATTAAGGATACTGATGGATATTTTATTTTATATTGGTTTGATTGCTGCAGACTTTGCCAGGTTTTGTATTCTGGATGTCTCTTTGATGAGAATGCAAAAGTGTGAGCGCACATTGGTTAGACTGAAAATATCTGTTACATTCTTTATGGAATACTTTAGAAATCCAGCTCATTTTTTTTTGCAGTGGGATCATTTTGAACATGGGGCTAAATGTGAGTGTCTGTAACCTCCAAAGCCAGAATGGTTATATACAAGGACTCTCTATTCAGTTGGGCATTCTATTTGTGTCTTTTTTTTCATAAATACATCTTATTCATTTACTCACTTGCTTGATTTTTGTTTGTTCTTTGTTTGTATATATGTTTGTTTGTTTTGAGACAGGTTTTCTCTATGTATCTTTGGGTGCACAAAGTTTGAAGACCAGGCTGACCTCAACCTCAGAAGACAAAGTCAGTCTTTTTTTCACCTTTTCAGGCATGCGTGAAAAGTTGATGCCAGTCTCTTTTTGGTGGTAGGTTCTAAGGTAAATGGACTGGTATCCCTACTCATTCAGTTGCTTACTCCTGCACTCTGGAACTATGAAAGGAATTGGAGCTTCTTTTTCCTTGCTATCTTTCAGATTTTTCATTGGATCCATGCTCTTTTTAGTGACTGAAGTCTTAATAGGAAAAATGAGGTGCTGCAGGCTCTCTGCCATAAGAGAACTGGGTATTTCTAATCTTTAGTCTTCGTAATGATTTGAGTACATGAACAAGTGCCTAGTGGGAAAGAGGATCCCCGGTAGTGATCCATAATGCGCAGGCCTTTGCTTTCCAGAGTCCTTAGATTGCAGGTCTGTTCCACAATGCTTCCCTCTCTATCTTTTAGTGACTTTGTCTACTTGTTTCTCTATATTGTTGATTTTCATAAGAGAAACATTTCTTTGTGTCATTGACTCTTTACATTGTTCATTCGTTCTTTTTATTGATTTCACTCTTCAGTTTGATTCTTTCTTGCCATCTACCATCTATTCCTCTAGAAGTTCCTCCTTCTTTTTGTTTTAGAGCTGTCAAGTGTGCTTCTAAATTGCTTATATGAGATCTTCACATTTATTTACTGTAAGTAGTTAGCATTACATACTTTCATTTTAGCATCACCTTCATTGGGTCTCACAATTTCGTTAATGTGGTGGATTTATTTTCATGAATTATAGAAATTTCTGTATTTATTTCTGCTATCCTTCCACAGAGTGAGTTTCCCTGACTTCATAGGCTTTCTGCTGTTTCGCTTGAGGAAATCCAGTTTTAATCCATGGTGGTATGATAGGATATAGGGTGTTATTCAAATTTTATATTGTCCATTAAGACTTGTTTTGGGACTGAGTAGGTGATCAGTTTTAGAAAATGTTCAATAATGTGCTGTGGAGATATATTATCATGTGTTTGTGTGAAACCATCTACAGAGATCTGTTTGGACTGTTTGATTAATAAGCCTGTTAGCTCTAGTAGTTGTCTTTAATTTTAGGCCAGAAGACCTGATATTGGTGAGGGTGATGTATTAAAATCTCACAATCACAATGTATAAGGGAAAATGTGTAAATCAACCTTTAATAATATATCTTTTACAAAAGTGGGTTCCCTTGCATTTGGGCTACAGATTTTATTCACTGAAACATTGTGCACGGGGCTTAGGAGCAGTCCATTCATGCTCTTCATTGGTGCTTCATTCTCTGTGACCCCCCATAGGCCTATGTCATTTGAGTGTAGGACTATGTGTAGAATCCTTGACTCTCCTGGACTCTCCATTAGCTGTTGGGAAAGCCCCTCAGAAGACAATTTATATCAGTCTCCTGTCTGAAAGCATAGCAGACATTACTAATAGTGCCAAGACTGGCTCTTTAACACAGGTAGGTGTCATGTTGGGCTACTCATTGGTTACCTATTCCCAAAATCAGCTCCATATTTGTCATTACACTTCTATGCTGGACAAATTTTGGGTTGAAGTTTTGAGGGTGGGTTGTTGTCTCCCTCCCTCCATTTGAAGTCCTACCTGGTAGAGGAGATAGCTGCTAGTTATCTCAGCTGGGTCACCTTCTTAGAACCCCAGGAGCTTCCCATGCCCAGGACTTGCAGCCCTAAAGATTTTTATTCTCTTCCAGCCCTCTTCCCCTCACAATACCTGTTTCCCAATCCCCAATCACAACTCCCTCCATTCCACCTCTCTCATCCAGTTTCCTCCCTGTATGTACATAAGTTCTATTTTATCTATTTTATTTTGGGGTGAGGATCTTAAGCTGTCATCTAGGATTATCTTTTGCAAGGAGGCACAGGTAAATTACCCCGTGGTTATAGTTAAGGAAAAGTTTGGTCACAGCAAGCAACAGACCCTTAGCAGGAACAGGGTTTATCCAGAATTACAAAAGCAGCATCTGGTCACAGGAGAATGTTGACAAAAATTACAGCAAGGTGGCCCTGAACAATTTGTTGGGAACACAAGGGTATAAGAAAAGTTGGTTGAATGTTTTAACTAGTCATATGAAGATGATGATACATGACAGCTAAATAGTTCTGGGGAAGCAACATCAAAGTGATTCTTTAAGATGAGGAGAGTTGAAAGCAATCACAGGGTTGTTTCTTGGCCAAAGTGAGAAAGTCTTACTTTTTATTGAACAGTTTTTTATTGATTTATGTTTTAAGTAGGTATAAACAATTAGTTAGGTTCATTGATGACTTTTTTTATTAAATTTATTTAATTTTATTAGCTACATTTTATTCACTATTATCCCCCCATATTATCCCTCCCTACTCCCCTACAAATCCCATCCCCCCCTTCTTCACACATGCCCCTCCACAAGTCCACTGATAGGGAAGTCCTCCTCTCCTTTCTTCTGAACTTAGTCTATCAGATCATATCAGGAATGGCAGCATTGTCATCTTCTGTGGCCTGATAAGGCTGCTCTCTCCTCAGGGGCAGGTGAAAAAACAGGCCAATCAGATTATGTCAGAGGCAGGCCCTTTTCCTATGTAACCCACTTGGACACTAAGCTTCTATGGAATACACCTGTGCAGGAGTTCTAGGTTATCTCCATAGCTGGTACTTGGTTAGAGTATGAGTCTCTGGGAAGAACTGTGTGTTTAAATTTTCTGGTTCTGTTGCTCTCCTTGTGGTGTACCTGTCCTCTCCAGATCTTACTATTTCCCACATCTTACATAAAATTCCCTGCATGTTGCCCAACAGTTGGCCATAAGTCTCAGTGTTTGCTCTGATAGTCTGCAAGGCAGAGCCTTTAAGAGACCCTCCTCTAGCAGGTTCCTAGGTTGTTTCCTGTTTTCTTCTACTTCTGATGTCATTCCTCTTTGCCTTTCAAGATGGGGATTGAGCATTTTAGTCAGTGTCCTCTTGATTTATTTTTTTTAAATATACAGGTTTTAGTAGGTTTATCCTATGTTATATGTCTATATGAGTGAGTATATACCCTGTGAGTCTTACTGCTTTTGGGACAGATCACTCAGGATGATCCTTTCCAGGTCCCACCATTCACCTGTAAATTTCATGATTTCCTTATTTTTCATTAAAGAGTAACACTCCATTGTGTAGATATAGCACAGTTTCTGCATCCATTCTTCAGTTGAAGGGCATCTGAGATGTTTCTAGCATCTGGCTATTACAAATAAAGCTGCTACAAACATGGTTGAGCAAATGTCCTAATTGTGTATTTGAGCCTCTTTTGAAAATATGCCTAGGAGTGGCATGGATGGATCTTGAGGAAGCGCTATTCCTACTTGTCTGAGAAAGCACCAGGATTGATTTCCAGATTGGTTGCACAAGTTTGCATTCCCACCAGCAGTGGAGGAGGGTTCCCCTTTCCCTACAACCTCTCCAGGATGTGTTGTCATTTGAGTTTTTCATCTTGATCATTCTGATGGGTGTAAGATGAAATCTCAGTGTGCTTTTGATTTGCATTTCCCTATAAAGGCTAATGACAATGAACTTTTCTTTAAGTGTTTCTCTCCATTCAATATTCTTTTACAGAGACTTCCCTGTTTAGTTCTGTTCCCCATTTTTAATTGGATTACTTGGTTTGCTGCTTTTCAGCTTCTTTAGTTTTTATATATACTCTATATTAGTCCTTTGTCAGATAAAGGTTGGTGAAGATTCTTTCCCAATCTGTAGGCAGTCCTTTTGTTTTGATGATGGTTTCCTTCTCTTTACAGAAGTTTTCAGTGTCATGAGGTTCCATTTATTGATTGTTTCTCTGAGAGCCTGTGCTGTTGGTTTTCTGTCCAGGAAGTTGTCTCCTGTTCCAATGAGTTCAAGGGTATTCACCAATTTTTTTTTCTAAATGATTTAATGTGTCTGGGTCTATTTTGAAGTCTTTGGTCCACGTGGACTTCAGTTTTGTGCAGAGTGATAAGTATGAATCTATTTTCATTTTTCTACATGTAGACATCCAGGTAAGACCAGCACTATTTGTTAAAGGTGCTAAATTTTCTCCATTGTATGATTTTGTTATATTTGTCAAAGACCAGGTGTCCATAAATGCATGGGTTTATTTCTGGGTCCTTTGTTTAGTTCCATTGATCCACCATTCTGTTTATATGCCAGTACCATGCAGTTTGTTTTTTTAACTGTTGCTCTATAGTACAACTTAAGATCATGGATGGAAATACCTCCAGAGGGTCTGAAAATAATCAAAGTCAATGCTGAAATTAATCAATGAAAGAAATAAAACAATTCAAAGAATCAATGAAACCAAGAGGTGATTCTTTGACAAAATCAACAAGATAGAGAAACACTTAGCCAAACTAACTAAAAGGCAGAGAGACACTATCCAAATCAACAAAATCAAAAATGAAAAGGGGGGTATAAGTACAGACACTTAGGAAATCCAAATTAAGACTGACTGCAAAAGTCTGTATGCCACACAATTTGAAAAAATAAATGAATTGGACAATTTTCTTGATTTATTTGATTTACCAAAGCTGAAAAATGACCAGGTAAATCAATTAAATAGTCCTATATCCCCCAAAGAAATAGAGGTGTTCATTGAAAGTCTCCCATCAAAAAAAGAAAAAAAAAAAAAAGCCCAGGACCAGAGGGTTTCAGTGCAGAATTCTACCAGAACCTCAAAGAAGAGCTAAGTCCAGTTCTCTTCAAACTATTCCACAAAAATAGAAACAGAAAGAACATTACCAAACTTATTCTATGAAGCCATGGTCACCTCAGTACCTAAACCTTATAAAGACCCAACAAAGAAAGAGAATTTCAGGCCAACTTCTCTGATGAATGTTGATGCA
This sequence comes from Meriones unguiculatus, assembly GCF_030254825.1. NCBI lineage: Eukaryota > Metazoa > Chordata > Mammalia > Rodentia > Muridae > Meriones > Meriones unguiculatus. The sequence goes on from NW_026843709.1 coordinate 7,186,021, forward strand.
AAAATATTCAACAAAATACTTGCAAACTGAATAAAAGAAGACATCAAAGATCATCCACTATGACCAAGTAGGCTTCATCAGAGGCATGCAGGTGTGGTTCAATATATGGAAATCCATCAATGTGTTCCACCATATTAACAAACTGAAAGAAAAAAAAAAACACATTATAATCTTCCTAGATGCTGAAAAGCATTTGACAAAATCCAACATCCACTCATATTTAAAGTCTTGGAGAGATCAGGGACACAAGGCACATATCTAAACGTAGTAAAGGTGATATACAGCAAGCCTATAGGCAACATCAAACTGAACGGAGAGAAACCTAAAGCAATCCCATTGAAATCAGGGAGAAGACAAGGCTGCCCATTCTCTCCATATCTCTTCAATCTAGTTATAGAAGTCATTGCTATAGCAATAAGACAGTTGAAGGAGATCAAGGGGATACAAATTGGAAATGAAGATGTCAAATTATCACTATTTGCAGATGATATGATAGTATACGTGAGTGACGCCAAAAACTCTACAAGAGAACTTCAACAGCTGATAAACACCTTCAGCAAAGTGGCCAGATACAAAATTAACTCAAAAAAAAATCAGTAGCCCTCCTGTATACAAAAGACAAAAATGCTGAGAAAGAAATTAGGGGAAAGGGAGAACTGTAGAGAGCTGCGTAATGCCGCGTCTTAAAGATGGAGCTGGTTTCCACCTTCCACCTTCCCTATGGTGAATGCTCTCTGTCACAAACAACTCCATATTTGGCTAAGGCTGAGGATGTGGCTTGCTTCCATGTATGTGGACCTATCTGCATTGCCCACGAGGCACGCTGGGGTTGGCCACCCAGAGGCTATTTTAAGCTGTGGGCTGGCTTTTCCCAGGGTCAGAAGATTGTTCAAGGTTCCTGAATAAACTGCATTGAGAAGAAGAAGAACAACAACAACAACAAAAAAGATCAGAAAGAAGGAGAGGAGGACCTCCCCTATCAGTGGACTTGGGGAGAGGAATGCATGCAGAAAGGGGGTGAGGGTGGGACCGGGAGGGGAGGAGGGAAGGGCTTATGGGGGGGATACAAAAGGAATAAAGTGTAATTTAAAAAAGTTAAATAAAATATAAAAAAAAAGAAATCCAACCTTTGCCTGGAGGTGATGAAGCCTATCTTCATCACTGCCCTGCCCCAGTGCACTCCTGGCCTGTAATCAGTCTGACCTGTTAGAGCTATTGATCAGCCTGCCCGGAAACCTTTGCCCAAACTCCATCTCTGTTCAAATCCATCTTCCCACTCAGAGACAGCCAATCAGATTTCTCAATTGACACGTCGTGTGGCCGTGGGCCACATACGTCTAAGAGGTACTTCCTGAGGCAAGAGTAAGACATCTGGACCCCTCCTGGTCTGTGGTTTGGGAACAGGAACTGGAAGTCCCTTACTGATGATCTGTCTCTCTACAATTGGGTAAACAGAGTACCTTCTTGCAGACCAAGTGGCCCTGTATACACAGTGGCCTGTATTCTTTCTTTCTTTCTTTCTTTCTTTCTTTCTTTCTTTCTTTCTTTCTTTCTTTCTTTCTTTCTTTCTTTCTCTCTCTCTTTCTCTCTCTCTCTCTCTTTCTTTCTCAACATCAGCCACTCCGACTTCATTATCATCATCACTTTCAGTTTGTGGTTTTCTTTGGGATCCTGAAGAAAAGGGGCAATGTGTGGGGAAAGTACAACAGGCCCCCAGACCTTACCACAACTGATGCCATGATAAAAATAGCAACCAGGTCATAAAACCCAGCATGTAGATAGCACCATTGGCCAAAAATGAAAGCAAAGATCTAATCTGTCAAAGTTCATAGTTCTGGGAAAGTCTCTAAACATACTAACCTTGCTTTTTGTCTTCTATAGCTGGCTTAGTTCTTGTTAACTGAAGTGTGCCAAGCCAGGGTATGTTTATTTGTGCTTAAAAGCTCACCCTGAGAAAGGCTATGATGGGATCCCTCACACCAGTGTAGTTGCCAGCTGTCTAACAAAGACTTTCTGGGTTCTAGCTTTCTGTGTGCTTAGGTGCCCGAGCTACTGAGGGTCTAAGTCCGGGCAGCCGAAGAGTGAAGAGTGTGGTAGGTAATGGTCGCCAGCGCAAGGGTCATTTCGTCGCTGGGAAGGGACGGCCCTCGCCCGCGGTGATGGTGGTTAGCAAGATGAACAAAGATGCGCAGATGAGAGCAGCGATTAACCAAAAGTTAATAGAAACTGGAGAAAGAGAACGCCTCAAAGAGTTGCTGAGAGCTAAATTCATTGAGTGCGGCTGGAAGGATCAGTTGAAGGCCCACTGTAAAGAGGTAATTAAAGAAAAAGGACTAGAACACGTTATTGTTGATGACTTGGTGGCTGAAATCAATCCAAAAGGCAGAGCGCTGGTACCTGACAGTGTAAAGAAGGAACTTCTACAAAGAATAAGAACATTCCTTGCTCAGCATGCCAGTCTTTAAAGGTGAATTAGAATGTGTTGTTCTGTGGATTTATTTCTGAAAGTAAAACTTGCCATAAATTAGAAATTGATTTCCCAAAATAAAGTCTTTTTTTTTTGTATGATGGTATACAGTTTTCAGTAATGATGTATACATTGTATTGATTTTTTCCCTAAATGTGTTATTTTAATAAATTTCTCATGAATGAAAAAAAAAAAAAGAAATTAGGGAAATGACACCCTTCACAGTAGTCACAAATGACATATAGTATCTTGCTGTAAGCCTAACCAAGCAAGTCAGAGATTTGTATGAAAAAAATTTCAAGTCTCTGAAGAAAGAATTAGAAGAAGATATCAGAAGATAGAAGGAACTTCCATGCTCATGGCTTGGCAGGATTTACATAGTAAAAATGGCCATTTTACCAAAAGTAATCTATAGTTTAATGCAATTCCCATCAAACTACCAACAGAATTCTTTACAGACCTGGAAAGAAAAATTCTCAACTTCATATGGAATAATAAGAAACCCAGAATTGCTAAAGCAATCCTTTACAACAAAAGATCTTCTGGAGGTATCTTCATTGATGACTCTTAAGGCTCACTCAGTAAGGATAGGAAAGCTACCTGCTGGTAGTAAAAAAAAAAAAAAAAAAAAGTAAATTCAAAAGCTGATTAATTTTGAAAATGTTTATGTTTCATATATATATATATGTATAATCAATTTATATATACATATAGATTCATGTATTTCTAAAATACATTCCTTTTTAAACATGTTTGCTATATTATATATTATGTACATGTTAAATACAACTAGATAATATCATATGTTACTGTCTATATACATTTCCAGTGTTCTGCATTTGTTGTTCAGAATCAAATTTTTTGTGTTCATCCCTGCTATAGATTACTTCTCTCTTAGTTTCCTGTAGTTCTTTCTGTAGCGACTCACACCTAGTGGGCTTTTCCACATTCATGTTATATTCTCTCCCCTTTTTGTCCTTATTCAGGCCACATTTGAAGCACCCAGACTCATGACACTTCATGAATATTCACCCTCAGTAAGGTTTCTGTACAATCCCTCACTTACCATATGAAACCTGTGTCTTATGGATTGGAAATGTGCTGTATCTAATGTTGGCTCATCTGCTGTAATACAATAATATAACTGCCCTCTTCTATTTTGACCCTCCAAACATTCCCATATCCACCACTTTACTAGTTCCAACTCTAGTGCCATTCCATGTGTAATATGTATATTAATAGATATCAGTTGATATTACTTCCTAGGTGGTTGTTTTTTTAGATAGTCTATGGCGCTTATGGTGTTGGTGTTTTTTGAGATGGTCTATGGGGCTTCTGGTGAGCATTACCACCCCCCTTTCAGAAAAAAAGCACACTTTCATTTAATAAAACACATACATTCACACACACACACAGACATATACACCATAATTTTATGTATTTTAAAGTAGACACGTAATATTATTTCAAATTTTTTTAGAAACTGATTCTTTTCCAGTAACACATCATGCACCTTAGTCCTCATCCCCCTGCCATACCATCCTTCCTCCCCACCCAACACACACAAAACAAACAAATCCTCTCTCTGTGGAAGCTGTACACTGGTCCTCTTTGCACATAATACTCCCCTTTGTCTAAAAAGCTTTTCTTAAAAATGTCTGCAGTAATGGCCCCCTCACACACAATTGCAGTTCACAAATGAGTTAAATAAAAATCCTGGGTCTGTGCCTGTGTCATAGCTGATTTAGTCTGCTGCAGCCACTAGGGCCAACACATCTTCACTTCCCATGCAGAGGGTGGGGCCAGCTCACCCAAGTGCTGAAGCCTATGAGGTGGCATGTGTAGGTCTCCCACTCTCAGGACCTCAGGGCCAGTTCTCCATTGCTGTTGAGGCTATCGGCAAGGACAGTTCGCCCTCACTTGAGTGGTATGTCACCTTATATATTTTTAGAATCCTTATTATGTTTATCTTCTCTTCCTATTTATATCCCTCTCCTTTCCAAATTAATACCCCTATTGTTCTATTACTCTTTTTAGATTACTTGTGTCTTGCTTGCTTCCTCTTTATCTTTTTGTTTTTAATTTAATATAAAAACTTTTAATATTTTGGTTTCTGTAATTATTCCAGTTTATTCATTCACATGTAATGATCTGACACTAGGAACCTCACATAAAAATATGCATCATTTGCCTTTCTGTGTCAATGAACCAGAGTCAATTTGATCTTTTCCCATGTACTGCATCAACCTGAAAATTCCATCATTTTCCTTTATTAAGAAAGAGTGTTGAATATGCTGGAGAGGTTGTGGAGAAAGGGGAACACTCCTCCACTGCTGGTGGGAATGTAAATTGGTACAACGAGTCTGGAAATCTATCTTGTGCTTTCTCAGACAATTATGAGTAGTGCTTCCTCAAGACCCAGCTATACCACTGCTAGGTATATACCCAAACTTTGCTCAAGTACACGAAAGGGATACTTGCTCAACCATGTTTATAGCAGCTCTATTTGTGATAGCCAGAACCTGGAAACAACCCAGATGTCCATCAACAGAGGAAAGGGTACAAAAATTGTGGTATTTTTACACAATGGAATACTATTCAGCAATCAAAAATGAGGAAATCATGAAATTTGCAGGCAAATGGTGGGATCTAGAAAAGATAATTCTGAGTGATATATCCCAGAAGGAGAAAGACAAACACGGTATATACTGGCTTATATAGACCTATACAATATGATAAAAATAATAAAATCTATACACATAAAAAAGATAATCAAGAGAGCAGACATGGGGTAAGATGATCAATCCTCATTTAGAAAGACAGATGGGATGTGCATTGAATGTATGATAGGAGTCTACTGAAGGCATCTGAAAAACTCTAACTAGCAGTGTTTTCAAAGCAGATACAAAGACTCATAACCAAACCTTTTTTGGCAGAGTACAGGAAATCATATGAAAGAAGGGGAGTTAATATGTTGGGAAAGGGATAGGAGCTCCACAAGGACCAAATATATCTGGGTACAGGGTCTTTTATGAGACTGACATTCAACCATGGACCATGTATGGATATAACCTAGAACCTCTGCTCAGATGTAGCCCTTGGTTCCTCAGTAACCAAATGGTTTCCCATAGTAAGGGGAACAAAGACTATTTCTAAAAGGAGCTCAATGGCTGGCTCTTTGACCTCCCCACCCTCCAAGGGAAGAGCATTCCTGTTAGGCCACAGAGGAGGACTTCAGCCAGTCCTGAAGATACCTGATAAAACAGGATCAGATGAATGAGGAGGAGGTCCCCCCTATCAGTGGACTTGGAAAGGGGCAGGGTGGAGATGAGGGAGGGAGGGTGAGAGAGTGAGGGAATGAGGGAGTGGGATATAGCTGGGATACAGAGTTAATAAAATGTAACTGATAAGAAAAAAATAAAATTACAAAAAGAAAAAAAAAAGTGTGTTGAGCCCTTTTGGTATATCCTAAAAGTAGTATATCTGGATCCTCTGTTAGGATTTTATTGCTCTGCACTAAAATTGGGATTGCAAGCTAGTAGCTCCATTAGCTTGCAATCCCAACAATAGTGAATATGGGTTCCCCTTATGTTCCAATCACCACATTAAAACTCCCAAATTTTGAGTCCATAGAAATATCCAATGTATGGCATACCTATCCAAATAATTGAACCCTACTGCTACAGATGTTTCTGCCTTCCTTAATGCAGTGGTGCTACTGCTAATATAAGGAAAGAAATAAATTATCTCAGAGTAAAGATCTAATACATGTAACAATCTCACACTGTGTTTGTAGCCCTGCTCAGAGGAATACCAGATTGCTTACAGTCTAAAGATTGTATGACCCAGTAACAGGCTTTTCTCAAGTCCAACTCCATAAACTCATTGTCATCAATCATGTTCATCCATGACTGTCACTAGATGACAATATGACCTCTATTGATATTGTAGTGATTTTCCCAACATTTTACTGCCTAAGATATCATAGTAAAAATGATATGGATAGCTTGAAACCACAGGTTGGTGGAGGACAAAAGATGGAAAGGATAATTCTTCCAGAAACAACTAGTAGGATGGTAGGTAACCAACCTTCATTTGGCATCTGTGTAGTGAAATCTATTGTAATCTTAAAATTTGCTCACTGATACACACTTTAAATGTCTTTGTAAACTGGAAAATGGATATAAGAGGGAACTGTTCTTTTCAGATAGGAATCTAAAGTGTGCAAATAAGTGCATGCCCTTTGTCTGGATGTCCTAGTTGCCAGAGACAGGGTTTTTGCATTGCAAAAGTTTGGGTTGTAAAGCATAAACTTCCAAATAGCAGACAGGTGAATATATCAAAAAAAGTTTGCACCCAAGTAATGAATAAATAATGTAAAATCCATTTTTACCAAGATAGTGGTAAAAATTTTGATGGGTGTTGATCTTTGTGCCAGGCAATAGCCAATGAAAAGAGACTAAAGATGCCAGTCCAGACAACTTTACATTGAAAAACATTCAATCACCATTGATGCAGAAAACACGATATTCCATGATAGAGACACAAAACCCAGCAATACAGAAGGTACTAGAAGTAAATATTCCCCATAAGGAAGTTAACTTCATCTCCCTCACCATCCCTCCCACAAAAAACAAAAACAAACAAACAGGATATAAATAACTGCAACAAAACAAAAATAAGTATGCAAAGAAACACACTTCCACAACCAACATTAAAAATTAAATGACATACCTGTCACTTGTCATTTATATCCCTCTTAATATTAGTGGTGACAACTATGCAATAAAAAGACAAAGGCTAAAATAATGGACTTGTAAACAGGATCCATCTTCCTTCCGTTTAGAAGAAACTCACCTCAGCTACAATGATACATATATCCTGAAATTAAAATATATTAAAAAAAGTTTTCCAACTTAAAGGGCACAAAAAAGTAAGCGCCAATCACCATCCTAGTTTCTAATGAAATAAAATTTCAACCAAAATTAATCGAAAGAGATAAGAAATGAAATTTCATAAACATCAAAGAAAAATCCCAACAATATCAAATCTCAATTCTGAAAATCCATGCCACATATAAAATCACACCCACTCTTGTAAAATAAACATTAATGAAGCTTAAGCCACACATAGTCCCCTAATCATTAAACGTGGGAAACCTCAGCACCCCATTCTCGAAAGAGGCAGTTCAATTCAACAGATATTAAGCAAGAAAAAATACCACTAACATATGTTCTGACTCAAATGGAACCAACAGTATGCAGAGAACTTTTCAACCAAATACAAAAGAATTTACCCTTCTCTTCATCTCCACATGAATTCTTCCCCAAATTGACCATGTAGTCGGTCAAAAGGGAAGATTTAACATATACAAGAAGATGGAAATCATCCCTTGGAGCCTATCTGACAACCATAAGCTAGACCTCAACAACAACAGAAATTTAATAAGCCTTAAGACTCTTAGGAACTACAGAATTTTTTACTCAATGAAAAGTGGGACAGGGAACAAGTAAAGAAATTAAATATTTCCTAGTATTCAATGCAAATGAAGGCACATAGTATTGAAAATTATGGGGTTTGTAGGTCTGAGGTTAGGGCTCTGTATTAGATTACCCAGGAGGTAATCTGTGGCAGGTGGGTACCACTCTTCTGGTAAAAGCAGGCTATCTGGTGCACAGCAGGTTCCTGGGTTGGGCCTGTCTGCGGGATCTTTTCCAGGGAAATACTGGGTGGCATAAGGCTGTCTCCTTTGCTTAGTTCCCTATGAAGATTTCTCCTGACAGTAACTCTGTGCCAGAGTCTGTGCTGTCTGTGCCAGAGAGCTGGGCATGCAGCCACTGTCCTTATTTGCAGCTGGAGCTCAGTTCAGTGTTGGTGGCCTGTACACGCCAGTCTACGAGACCTTTTCCAGGAAAAGACTGGGTGACCCAATTCAGTGCAGTTTCCTTCCTTCACTGTGGGGTTTTCTCGCAAATGAGACTCCCATTCTCTGGTGGTTTTTTTTTTTGTGCCCACTTATCAGCCTGGGTAGGTGATCAGGACACAAAGGCATGTGACTCTGGTCTGGTGACCTAGTGCCTGCACGACCTAGGATCTCTTCTGGGTTCTGACTGCGTGACCTGCGAATGGACATGACTGATTCCCACACCACACATTCGCTGTTGTTTTTGGGCCCAGAGTTCAGTCTCTTTGTCACTATACCGAAAATGATGTCCTGCTCCTCTGAGGCAGTATTCTTCAGGCACCACCCTGAAGACAGTATTCTTGTCCCGTCCAGAACAACTTTCTTACATGGTGAACCTGATCAAAAGAACATGAGTTAGATACTCTACCTTGAAATACCACCTTACAAATGAGGATTGTTATTAATCTAAGCCTCACATCTGCCAGCACTGATGTTACCATCAATACAGCCTTAAGGGTCACTACATCAATATAATAGTATAAGTTTAGATATAGATATAGATATGTGTGCATATGTATATGTATGTGAGCAACATAAAAAACTAAAGAAGGGAAACTAACAATCAGAAGCCTCTTTGATAAAGACTTTTGAGGAATAACTAGACAATTATTCTTTAGTTCCATTTTTCCTAATTGGGTTGTACATGTTCTTTTGTGTTTTCAAAATAAAAGCTGTTCATTAGTGTTGTTTTCACACAAATAAGAATTGGGTTTAAATAATTTAACTTTCTTATGTTGGGTTAGGGGTGACTGATTTTGTTTCTGAGACACTTTTTGTATCTTGTTATTTTCTGCTTAACCCTAGGAACTAAAATGATTTGTCTGAGAAGGAAGGATAGCAATTGTATTAGAGATAAATGGCATTAATCAACTTGGATCTTCCATCACTTGCCTGGTAATGCCTGATTTAATAGGAAAGTCCACAGTGGTAAGTAGGTGGGAATATTAGAGATCCTACATAATACTTTGTGTATCCTTAAGAAAGAAGTTGTTACAGGACTCCCAAATAAAAGGACTCGATTACCATTATTATAAACCTAGCTCAATAATCATGGTTGCTGAAGCCATGTACTACAGAGGAATAGTGTCATTTCTGAAACTAGCATAACATAAAGTGCACTCTAAGAACTCACCATTTTTTCCACAGGAAAATGCAGGTCTCATCTATCATTAAAGAAGCTTGTCCTGGCAGCATATGGAGGATATAACAAAGATTGACTATATACTAGTCCAAGGATAGAAATCACCTAATTTTTGACTTCCCATCCTCAATTGATACATTAACAGTACATCTCCTACAAACACAGATGAAGAAATATCTCAAAAGAAGGGAAAAAGATTGTAAAAGCCAGAGAAAAAGCAGCATGCCTGCTGTGAGACAGTGTCTTCTAGAAAGGTGAAAACATGGAATTACAACAATGTGGTTCCCTAAAGCAAAACTAACCAATGCCAAACTCAGATGACATGCCAAAGTAAATATGTGAAATCTGACAGTGCTATAAACCTAAGTAAAGTTTTAATGAAAATTAATGGTTGCTAAGAGACGGGGGATCAGTCTTAGATGCAGCTGCAATTTAAGTTATCTAAAACCAAGTGATCAGACCTAATAGGTGTTCATAAGAGTAACACTAAAGAGAGTCTGAGGTTGTCTTTGTAAATGTGTATATATACAAAATATTTATGACTCTAATATATTACTCATAATAAGGAGGATAAGAGGTCATGAATTTAAGAGGTGGTTGATGGATAATGTGAGAGAAATTGAAGGGAAGAGAAAGATGTATGAAAGTTTCTGAATAATGTATCATATATAAAATTGTGAAAAAAAATTCTACCCTCTATAGAGAATGAAAAGTTAGTTTCACTACTCTTTTTTTTTTTTTTTTTTTTATTACTACAAACCAAGGCTCAAGGAATAAGTTGGTTTAAATTGGTTTATAGCATTAGCGGTTTATCTGTGAACTTGTTTTGAATATGTACTACATATTCTAAGCAATTAAATTTCAAAGAAAGACTGGAGTAGGCATATCTTCTCAGATTGAATTGCGTCATTTTTATCAGGATCTGTTCTGTTAAAAGTGGAAATGTGTGTGTCATTGCCTTCATGAAAGTGAATATTTAGGATTACTGTCTTTGAAAGTGGCTGAAAGCTACATAGTTAAACAGTTCTAGTTTCTGCCTACTGCATTTTCCAAGCAGTTTGTGTAGACTGCTGTGATATTCTATTGAGACATCTAGTCCATTTGCTTCGAAGCCTTGCTCTTCCTCTTTTTCTAATAAATTATGTCTTACTGGAAGATAGAACCTGACATCATCGTGGGGACAACTTAGATAGTTATGCTGACATCGTTTGGTTTTATGTATAATTGTGAAATCTAAGGGAAAATAGCAAAATGAATTGGTTCCTGAAAGAACGATATAAAAATGCATAGTAAAAAGATTACTTGCTGTATAAAAGTTCAACAAATTCCAAGCAATACTAAAATAGAAATAACTAATTTGCATTCTCTTGTATCATCATGTTTTATTTTCCCTATTTACTCAGATCTTTTAGTAGTGTGGATGGGAGATGTGTGACTAGTTTGGTCCTCATATGTTCCCATAGATCAACGGTTCTACTTCTGTTATTTTTTTACTCCTTTTTTTCTGGGTGGGGACATTTACATCTTTCACAGAGTTCACCTATGACAGGTCCTGCAAATCAGATATTTACATTATGATTCCTAGCACGAGCAAACAACACTTTTAAAGTAACACACATGATGTTTTATTTTTTTATCATGGTCACCATAATGTAAGGAAATCTTTTCAAGGTCACAGCATGAGGAAGGTTGAGAAACACTACTCTAGACTGTGAGTAGAATACACAAGGCTGGGGAAAAAAGCATGGCTGCTATACTCTGTGACCCTGTGCTTGCTTCTTAAGCTTCCCTGAGCTGTCCTGTCTTCACCAAAAAGGACTTACAATCTAGTTATGATGGGCAGACAAGAATAATGGCAGTAACTATTACTTTTTTGAGAGTTCCTGGGGACTCCATCTGACTAAAAACTTTCAGGGAGGTGCCCCATACCTAGCATGTGTGTTTACATTAAAAAAGTTTCTCATCCATTAAAGGGGCAGGTAGGCAGGAATTAGTGTTGCTATCAAGGCTGTATCGAGTACATGTAATATTCTACAGTATTCCTGCCCAAAATACAGTCCAGTAGAGCCTTTATTCAGCATTGCTGTGGATTTATTCCTTACTAGAAGTTGTACCAAGGTTAACAAATTATAATCAAACACCCTATGATAGGGAGCCATAACAGAGAGAACTATGCCCTATACCCTTTACCTGTGGATGTAAAGGAGGTCATGTCCCACCAAATCCTATCAAAACATCACTTTTCAGAAAAGGAATCATGTACAAGTGCTTATTCAATATTATATAGAATATGGACATTGACTAGAAGCAAGAACAATAAGACAGAATACATTTTAAAGCACAATGTAAATGTTCTTGTTCTAATTTAATTAATATTATTACATATATATTAGTATTTCTGCCCAGGACATTATACATGCTTAACAAGGAATCTGTATCACAAGAATTTTTCTGTGTTGTTTTGTTTTGTTTGAAAAAGGGTTTAAGTTGCTCAGGCTGTCCTTGCATATCCTTACTATGTAGTAGATGCAGTAAATACTGAACTTGATGACTTCTGGCATCTGCCTCCTTCCTACATGGGATTATAGACCTGTGTTTCCAGCCCAAGTGTGATCTGCTTTTAACCATGGAAGCAGATGTACAGTAGGAGCTCAGTAGAAAACAAGCACTATAGACGATAGCAGAAACCACCACACAACTGTACAGCAAGCTAGAATGGGGCATGAAAATCACGAGTGTGTGTTTCCCTACCTCCTTACAACTTGGTTTGTTATAAGATCATGGACAGCCCACATTCCTTTAGAAAGGCAAGATGAAGTGGCACCCTTACCCTGACAGTCAGATGGGAAGAAACTCTTGGAGCACCTCTGGGTCTAGATCACCTGGATGCACAACTGCTGGTAGCCTTTCCAGATTCCTCTTGTATGGTGATGGGCTCTAGACATACTTTTGCTTCATACCCGAGACTGAGAGAAGAGATGTGCATTTGGGAATTTTCTATTTTCCTCTACTGCGGATGGACAGCTAGAGTCCATTGCCTGCCTATTAAAGAGTCTTGATACAACCTGAGTTAAAATAGGATTTTCAGTATTTAGAAGACTATGTATGGCCTAGGCACCAGATGGGAGCGCTACTCCTCTGCTCTGGGATGAAAGATTTGGGAGAAGGATGCAGTCCCCAGGGGTCTAATTCTCAGATTAATATCAAAATATTCTCTTCAAACTTTGTGCCTAGTCTTTAGATAGACATGTGTTAGTAAACAGTGTCCATAACACTGTAGCATTTCATACTTTTAATCTCATTTGTGTTATATGGATTCCAATCCACATATCATCAGTGCTATGTAAATACTTGTAAATAGTCACTCACCCTATTTTATTCCCTTACTCTTTTGTATATATTCTTTCTTCATTTGCATTTTCCTAATTTTTCTCCCCCTATCTTTGTCTCTGATTTTTTGGTGATCTTAAATATCTTTTTCTGCCTGTGGTACAATGGTAAGTGTCAGAGTAACCTGTAGGTCTTTGGTAGACTGCTGCTGCTGCTGCTGCTGCTGCTGATGATGATGATGATGATGATGATGATTTTACTTTAAAGAGTGGGGTCTTCAAGAAAGGCTGAAGTAAAAGAGCAGAACAGTGGCATTAAACACAATTTCTCACCCTTGGAGCTGTTTATAAATGGAATGATTGCTTGTGGATGGTTGGAGAGAGGCAATTTCCAAACTCATACTACATCAGCAAGGAAGGAATGAGATTAACTTTCAATGAATGAGGGGTATGTGTGTGTGTGTATCTATGAGTGTGTTTGTGTAGGAAAGAGGTTGATGTAGATGTCTTTCTCACCTAACTTCTATATTATGTTTCAAATGGGATTACTCTAAATCTAGAGCTAATTTACTGGCTGTTCAGTGAGTCTTCAGGATCCTCCAACCTCCATCCCTAACTTTGGGATTACAGGCAGCAGTTTACACTTCTTGATTTTTATGTGAGTTCTGTGGATCTGAATTCAAGTCCTCTTGCCAATCCAGCAAGCATTGTAATAACTGAGCCTTTTCTACATCCCTGAGGAAACTTATTTTTTAGACACTGAGCCATTGTGTGTGCTTGCTGAAATATAAACTGAAGCTTTCCTGCAGGCTAACAGTATAATTTCCATCTTTGTCATAACCCTCATTCTAGATTATTATTATTGATTCTAGAATATGTAAAAATAATTATGTTTGTCTAAATTCTATAATGAATTCCTAGCTTGATTTATTAAAAAAAAACAAAACAAAAAAACCCACATTGAGACATCATGGAACTTACCAAGGATCCTGGATACTATCCTCACACCCATGCATTCCAAGAGAGATGTTCTTAGCTGTTACTTCACATGAGTTTCTAATATTCATTCTGAGCTTCTGTTTTTGCATGCTGTGTGCCCTTGGTTTCACTGTTCTCTTTCTCTGAAACTCAGTTCTTCATCTTATTGACATTTACCAGCACACAATATCTACAATAACCACAATTCCTTTTGTTTAATGAATTGCTTGGAACTCAAATAACCTGCCTTTACCTGGATCATTAATTTTCTGTTTGGGCTATACATTTTAGAAATGGTGATCAGCTCAAGCCCTGCTGATTTATCAAATCAGAGTCTCCAGGGGTGGGGTGGCCAATGGTTGTAAAGTGCAGACAAAGAGAAGCAACCACTGCTCAAGACCCTCCCACTCCAAAGGCACATTGGCATTCCTGGCATCCTATCTGGCAATAAAATTTATTTTTTTAAGCTTTGTATTTGGGTGGCAATTGCACGGGCTGCCTAAAATCTGCTCCCATTGCATTTGACTCCTTCAGTAAGTGAAATATTCTGTTCATGGTTAGGCATAGACAAAGTAGAGCTCTCAGGACTAGTACATGAAAAATCTTCCCAAATGAACATGTGTTAATGGCTTGCTCCCAAATCAATGGCAATAAGAGTTAGGGCTTAGAGAAGTGACTGAGTCATGAACAGCCTGATTTTATTCAGAATATCTCTATTATGAGATCCAAATTTCATGATGCTACTGGGAGGGGCCACAAATCTAGAGTTTGGTATTACTTAAAGAATTAGGTCAATGGACAGACTCTGTGGGGTCATTCTTTTTCTCCAACTACTTCTTCTCTGGAGCCTGTCCTGGAAGTGAGGCACTTTGACCATGCTATGCTCCTTTCCTCAATGTTCTGACTTACCACACACAGAATAGAGACCTTCCATCCAAATGAAGAGACAATGAATTCTTTAAAACAAGGCACCCAACAAAAGTTTCTGGGAATGTTAGCACACTTCATTAATCCTCACTGAGGTAGGCATAGTTCTGTGAGTTCAAGGCCTGACAGGGCTTGTTACACAGAGAAACCCCGTCTCAGAAAACCAACCCCCACAGACACCTGGCTTCCTCAAGTGATTGCACAACCTGATTATTTGGGTATTTCTCAAGGGTTTTGCTTGCGTTTAGTAGGGAAGGAAGCTTCAACTTACTCACCATGGATGACATTTCTCTGTTTATTCCAGACATGAAATTACAGGTTTAGAATATATCCTGTTTCCTCAAATCCTTCCTAAATTCACCATCCTTCCAAGAAGACACTGAAGCAACTGCCTTATAGCCTTGCCCTCCATTACACTGAAAACCTGATGTCAGAGGCCATGGTTATTCAATCCTGCTAAAGAACAGAGATTTGTTTCCAAACCCTTAGTCACTATACACAGTCAACTGCTCTTGATTACTGCATCATAACATCATTCTGCGCAACTATATTCTTTTTATCTTCTGTTAAAAATCTGGACCTCACAAAGGCCTAGAGATAGAGTTTAGACCTACTGGCCATCACTCCAGGAAATTTGACCCAATACCCAAAGAGAAAATTAAGGAAATGTGACTAGTGCACTTGGTGCAGATCAGTGTGGAAGGCTTGAAGAGTCTCTGCTTAATTCAGATGTTGTACCCAACACAATAGATGGATTAAAAGCATCACACTTTTGGAGAAGCCTGCACCATAGAATTCATCAGTTGATGATGCTGATTTAGGCAGTTTCTCCCTGCCTTTTAGTTATTTTGACTATGGATTTGTCTATCTTGTTGATATTCTCAAACAACATGCTCTTGGTTTCATTGTTTCTATGAATTGTTGGTTTATTTCTAATTCATTGATTTCTGCCCTGTGCTTGAGTATTTACAGCCATCTACTCCTTTTGGGTGTTCCTGCTTCCTTTTTTCCCTAGGGCTTGCTAGTGAGCATTTAAGTTGTTTGTATGCATTGTTTCAAATTTGTTCTGTAATGGTCTTAGTGCTAGGAACTTTCCCATTTTCCATGCTTTCATTGTATCCCATAAGTTTAGGTATGTTGTGCCTTCATTTTCATTGAATTATAGGATGTCTTTAATTTCTTTCTTTCTTTTTTCTCTAACACAGCTGTCATTACGTAGTAAGTTCTTCAGTTTCCATGTATGAGGAGACTCTTTGCACTTTCTGTTGTTGTTGAAGATAAGCTTTTGTCCCTGTTGATCAGATAGGATAAAAGGGATTATTTCAATCTTTTTGTTTCTGCTGAGCATTGCTTTGTGACCAACTGTATGGTCTATTTTGTAGAAAGATCCATGAGGTGTTGAAAAGAAGGTATACTCTTTGGAATTTGGGTTAAATTTTTTAGAGACATCTATTAGGCCCATTTGATTTAGGGCCTCTCTAAGTGTTCTTATTCCTCTGTTCAACTTCTGTTTGGATGAATGGTCCCTTGTGAGTGGAGTTTGGATTCCTACTCTTTTAAGGTGTAAGGATCTGCATGTGATTTCAGCTTCAATAATGTTTCATTTACAAATATAGGTGCTCTTGTATTTCGTGCATAGATGTTCAGAAATGTGCAGTCCTCCTAGTGGATTTTTTCGTTGGTGAGAATCCAGTGCCCTTCCTCCTCATTTTGCATAATTTTGTTTGAAGGTCTAATTTATTTGATATTAGGATAACTCCACCACCTTGTTTTCTGGGTCCATTTGCTTAAAACACCAATTTCTAGCCATATACTGTGAGGTGTTGTTAATCTTTTTTGTGAAAGTATTTTTCATGATTTCAGCAGAATGTTGGATCCTATTTCTGCAACTATTCTTTTAGGCTTTGTCATTTTATTGGAGAGCTGAGCCATTGATGTTGATAGATAACAGTGACCAGTGACAGTTTCTTTTATTGTGGAGTCAGTGGTGTTACTATGATTCTTTCATGGTTTTCTTTTAATTTTTGGTGAGATTTTATCTGCATTCTGTGTTTTCTTGGGTGTAGTTGTTCTGGATGGATTGGTGTTTTCCTTCTAGTATATTCTTTAGGGCTGTTTTACTATGCAGATATTGCTTGCCATTAGTTTTGTCATATAATAGAGTGTTTTCTCTAATTATGTTGTTTGAAAGTTTTGCTGAGCATAGTAGTCTGGGTTGGCATTTGTGTTCCCTTAAAATTCTGCATGATATCTGCCCATGCCCTTCTGGCTTACATACTTTATGAAGAGAAGCCTGGTGTGATTTTGATTGGCCTATAGCCATATGTTACTGGCCTTTTTTTACTTAATGCTTTTATTGTTTGTTTCTTTTGCTTAGTTTTGTAGATTTACTGTTTTGCTGATGATGTGACATGAGGAGTTTCTTTTCTGGCCTAGTTTATTTGGGTTTCAGTATGCCTCCTCTATGTTTACAGACATCTGTTTCTTTAAATTGGAGAAATTTTCTTCTATGATTTCCTCGAAAATATTTACTGGACTTTGGAGCCTGAAATCTTCTTTTTCATCAATCTTATTATTCTTCAATTTCTTTTTTTAATGGCCTCCTTGAAATCTTGGATGTTTTGTGTTTGAGACCTGAGTTTGCTCTGTCTTTGAGAAACGTATGAATTTCTGAAAGTATATGTTCAGCACCAGAGATTCTCCCTTGACCATCTCTTGTATTCTTTTGGTGATGTTTACTGTGGTGGGTCCTGATTTTTTCTTTTGTTCTCCAGCTCCAGAGTTTTCTCTGTTTGTGTTTTCTTTACTGATTCTAATTCTGCTTTCATACCTCACACCATTTTCTTCACCTGTTGGAATGTGGATTCCTGTCTCTCTAAGATCGTCTCATTTGTTTGGCTGGCTCCTCCTTTTATGCCACTAATTGTGCCTCTAATGTGTCTGTATTTGTTTTGCTGTGTTTTGTCTGTATTTTTTTGAGAGCTTTGTTCATTTCCTCATTATTTGCTTCCATTTGTGTGGCTATTTCTTTGAGTGTTTCTACTTTATTTGTCTCTAATAACTGGATAAGCATACATTTCAAGTTATTTTCCTGTTTCCAACGAATTGGAATATCCATTGATTTTGGGGGTTGCTGGTGAAGACATGATGTCCTCATGTTTTGTTTTGTTTTTTTTTTTGGATGTGATCTTATTCCTACCTCTGGCCATTTGCTTATCTGTAAATGTCACTGTTTGTTCCTGGATTCTGCAGTTCAGTCTGGTACCAACTTTCTCTGTTGTATGAGAACAATAGAGAAAGATGATGAGAGGAAGATTAGAGAGTTCCAGTAGTTTGATAGTGTACAATGGTGATTCAGCTGTCCCTAAGAGAAGAAGATTCATCGCCCCAGAAGGGCAAAGGCAGGAGATCTTCTGAGTGTCCATGGATGTGTGCATTGAAGAACAGGATGTTAGAGAATGTAGTTTCCTGAAGTCTATGGCAGGGGCACTGTGCAGACAACAAAGGGATTGCAGGTATTTGATGTGTTTTCAGGTGCAATTTGCTTATGCAGATTCCCTGAATAATATAGGAGACCAGTATGGTATTCACCTCTGTCTGATCTGAAGTAGTTTTTGTTTGTTTGTTTGTTTTCCTGAACTCCAATGACAGACTGAGAGAACAGGGCTTCAATGTAGGGGACAATTTCCTCGGTTTTTCATAGTGAGTGCATAGGTGGGAGAGATCCATTTCTGGATGCAAGTTTACAAGGACCTGGATCTGCACCTCTGCAGGCACTTGAATGGACATTCAGTGATCTCTGTCTGATATAATGGGAAAGCACAAGGGTTCCTCCTGTTCTGTACGCTCAGTTTTGAGCCTGTTGGGTCAAATTCTCTTGATAGAGCTCTGTCAACTCAGTGGTGCTGCAGTCCCTGCCACACTGGGAAGTCCAATTGCAGAAGAAGAACTGGGAAGCTGGCACAGGTGTCTGCTTGCTATGTTCTAGGCAGCCAAAACAGCAGTCCATGGACAAAGGAGCTCTAGTGTGCCTGGTGTACCTCTCTTGTTTGAGGAGTTTGTCAGTCTTTGGTCTCTGTTCGGCTGGCTGACCATCCCTCAGTGGTTTTGTGGCCCTTATAGTCAATGCCTGGGAGGCCCTGTGAGGTCCTATCTAATATGCTGGAGACAGGACTCAGGGATTTTGAACTAAGGACCCTTAACTCAGAAGGCTGGTGCCGCAAACCCAGTTCCAGAAAGGTTGGTACCACAGATCAAGGACCTGGAAGGCAGGTACAGCCCTAAGCCTCCACTGAGGATCTAGAAGCCCTGCTTCTGTTGTCTCATCTCCATGCAGTGAGTTTTATGCTAAGACTCTGGCACTGTGAGCTAGATCTACTGAGGAGGAGGGAGGTAAGAAATCGGGAAGTGAAAGGTGTTTGAATGTTTGCTACTCCCTGTACTCAGTAAAGTCTGCTGCTGACAGGAATCTAAATTGTATCTGTTCATATGATGTCCCCTCTTGTTCAGGAAGCCTTAATGTTGAATTTCTGGCTTCAGCTGCCCCTCTGCTCATCATTTTCTGAGTTTCAGATCCTCTGCTTCTCAGATAAGGTGCAGGCTATTTACCTAACATATTGCATTCTCCCTCGCACAAAGTGTCCTTTAAGGGGAATAAATTGTAGAGCATATGCTTCTAGGTAGTAATTATTAGCTGCTCTTTATCAGAAGGGAACACCTGCCTTGCTTTTCATCAGACTGCCTATCTGATGACTCAGTTTGCATTTAGGCAGCTGGGGATGGTAGGATTGGCAAATGGTTGATGCAAAGGTAGAGTTCTAAATTCTGTTGTTCACAAGAACAATGAAGGGATGGGAGGTTGCCTTATGGATTACAAGATCTATAGATATCAAGGTAAAAGAAAGCAGGGCCCATGCTTCTTGAGATGGGATGCTTTAAAGGTTCCATTTGACTAACCCGCTTTTATATCTCTTTGGGCATAAGTGGTATGCTCCAGTGAAGTTTCCTAAGACAGAATTTAAAGATCTGTTGTGCTCTTGCTTTCAGGACAAATTTCTCTGTACATTTTGGTCACAAGGGACATTTCTGCAGCCCACTTTGTTACATGCATTTTTTTTTTCACATTGCAACTTTCTGATTCTGCCTTGAAAACTGGAGGCCTTGGTGTTTTCCCTTCTGTGAGAATATGAAAGAATGAGTCCATGTGGTTCAGATGGAGAAGGTGTGTTACATTCTTTAGGGAAGAGGTTATAACTCCATCTCCCTTTTGTAGTGGGCTCTTTTGCAGATGGCAGAGGCTATGTGAATATCAATGGTCTCCAAGAGCAGAAGCATTACACAGGACAGTGCCCATACACATATTGAAGCTGTGATTCTTACTTGGTAAGAAAGGGAAGATCTGATGTCAGCTGGATATATTACATAACTGACTATTCCTTTGATAGCAGTGAAAGATGTGGCCATTTTTTTTGGAATTGGTGCATATATGAATCCCCATCAGAGAGGAAGCAGAGGCCTGGGTACCCCTTTGGCCCATTGTATCTCTCTCTTTGACAGAATGTGCAGGTTTTAACCCTCTTTATTAAAATCCAGATGTCTTTCATTGAATTGGGGTGATAAGGAAGGTTGACACACCAATGCGATCTGTCTCCATTTGGAAAAGGCTTGAAGCCTTCTTAGACTGTAGGAGAAGTTTCAGAGGCTCCTTGGGATTCAGGGCAATGCCCCCCCTTTTTTTTCCTGCTCGAAATAGTATGTCTCTGTGTCCCATGGGGTTCTGAGGTTCTCTTAATGTCTGAGGTTCTCTTAATGAGTAGTCCCACACCTACATCTGTGAAGTTGGAATGTGTTATGTGCTCTTTGTCTGTTTCTGTCTCCTATTGGTTATGAATTGAAAGTTTGAAAGTCTCCTTGGTCAGAGGGTGACTTTTTTTTTCAAATTGGTTCAGGTAGATTTGGAATTTCTATTTATATCATTCTCCATCTCAAATTAAAAATTCTTTTTCCTAGAAATCTCTTCAGATCACTTGTGTCTTTTTTGCTCCCTCTTTAATTTCTTGGTTTTAATTTATTTTAAAATATTTCAATTTCTTAGCATCTGTAATTCTTCCAGGTTATGTGTTCAGGTAGAATGATTTGGAGATAGGAACTTCACATAACTATATTTCTCATTAGCCTTTCTGGGTCAGTGAACCTCACTCAATTTGATCTTTTCTATTTCAATGTATTTACAGACAAATTTTGTGATTTTTCTTTACAAATAAATAGGATTTGATAGTATATATGCACCACATTTCCACTTATGGAACATTTATATACTTTTGATTTCACATTGATTGGCCAATGTGAATAGAGCTGCAAAGAAAATATTTAAGCAACTCTCTGGGGTGAAGGATTGTAAACCCATTGGGTGTATGCCATGGAGTAGTATAACTGGGTTATCTGTAAGATTTGTCTTTAGCTTTTCAGAATATTCTGCAGTGATTTCCAGAGTGGTTCCATGAGTTTTCCTTCCCAACAAGAGTAAGCAAAGGTCCCCTTTACTGAACATCTCTTCTCAACTGACCTCAGTATTTCCAAATATTGGGACCATGCTAACACCCTGTGACATAACTATCTAAATGATTTAAACCTGTTGCCAAAGGTTTTGCCTCATTTCTTAATGATGTGGGGAGTAGTGCTAGTCTAGTACAAACAAACAAGTGAAATATGGGTTAAGATCTCACACACAACATTCCACAATTTATTTCAAGCATTCATCTGGGAACACTAGGCCACTAACTCTCTAATGATTATATGACCAATACAAGGACTCCTTACTGGGCCACCCTGATGTCCAATTTCAGAAACCACCTGCCATCAATCCTGCTCACTTCTTTCCTGATGATGGCTTACAGGTTTTCATTGATGAGTGTCACTAGATACCAATGGCGCCTATTGATATTATGTGATATAACCAACCTAGAACTGCCAAAGATGCTGTGTTTAAAAAGAAATGGATAGCACAAAAGCACAGGTGGTGGGAGGACCCCAGAGAGCAAGAGCTTTCTCCCAGAAACAGCTGGTAGGACAGTAGGTAAATAATTGTCACCAGGCATCTGGATCCAGAAAACTATAGTTGTCTTGACCTTTTCTCACTCATGCACCCTTGTAAGGTTTTGTTGTACTGGAAAAATATATTTGGGAGTTTGTCTTTTGATTTAGAAATGTAGAGTTAACAGTTATATGCATGCCCTGTGGCTGCTATTCCTAATTGCCAAAAATAGACTTTTCCATTGCAATACTTGGGGTTGTTAATCTGAGGCTTCTGAAAAACGCATGAATGAATATATGAACATGCAATCCCTTTCTAACTAACCAGACTCTCAGCCAAAGACCACACTCACTGTCTTTGAGGGTAGCCCAACAGTAAATAATTTATAAAGTGATGAAAAATAGAAGATTTATAATAGGATGAAGAGGATTTATAAGAGGATGAAACCTGACTAATATCCAAAACCTATAACCCAGCTATTCTGCCTTATGGATTAACTCATCAGAATAAATATTACCTACTCCCTTAGACTACTTTTTGGGCATGTACTAATGCTTTGACTAAACATGTGTTTCTGATGTTTTCCAAACTGCATATACAGGGTGATCCAGGGCCCAGAAATATCAAAATGTTAGTTATATTCTCTCAGGAAGTGGTCCTACAAAACTGAAGAGCCTTAGACCCTGGAAATAAAGGAAATTATGTCTGTGTTTGGGATAGAAAACCTGTTGTTTCTATGTTAAGTGCTAAGAAAAACATTAATAATGATAACTATAATAATGATGATAAAAATAATACAGCTTGTCAAGTTTGGAAACAAACAACAAATTCCAAGGGAGCAAGAGAAAGGCCTTGTTAAATAATCACACCAGTCTATGCTCTTTTCCTCCCTTGGTTAAATACTTTTCTGTCATACTCCTTGGGACTTTAATTCAAATTATGATTAAATTACTGGACAGGTACTGCTATTTAAACTCTCTATCCAATTGTATATTGATTCAATAAGAATAGTGGTTCATTGAACCAACCACACATTCATTATTTATTTATTTATTTATTTATTTATTTGTTTGTTTCACTTTACATCTTGATGTCAGCCACTTCCTTCCTCTCCTCCTGATTCCTCCTTTCCTCTTCCACATATCCATCCTCCACTACTCCACAATAAGAAGAACCTACAATGTACGCCCCCACCAGCATATCAAGACACATAAGTACTGATATCCTCTTCTCCACTGTAGCTTGTAGAGGATGTTCAACTAGGTATAACTTATTGAAGAATAGGCAACAGAGTCCTTGTTAGCCAAAATACACCTCTTTAGAGTAGCATGAGTTCATGATTGTCACATGAAGAGGGAAGTGTAAAATGACTCCCCAAACTGCTATAGGCCTTTTATTCAACCTCTCTCCTCTGATATTTCATTTTCTTGATGATGATGATCTTCACCACTCCAAACTGAGGTAAAACAGACAAAATCTCAAGTTTGTCTCTAATTGCATTCTCCTAAATTACTGAGGTCAAGGAACATATTTTGAGCTATTCTTAGGTGTTTTTTTCATCATTTGATATCTTTGTTCATATTCCAGGCTCATATTTTTTTAAATCTTTTTAGATCAGATTTACAATATTTATCCCTTACATTTCTTCTGATGAAACTCCCATATGCCACTCCTGAACCTCATTCAAAATCATAGGCACAAATTTTTAATAACATCATTATTTTTTATAATCATTACAATTTATTCAATTTGTATGCCAGCTGTAGCTTCCTCCATCATTCTGTCCCCATTCTAAGTCCTTCCCTTTTCTCTTCCCATGCCGTTCTCATGTCCACTGATAGGAGAGGTGCTCCTCTCCTTCTGTGTGACCCTAGATTATCAGGTCTCATCAGGACTGGCTGATTGCCCTCCTCTGTAGCCTGAAAGGGATGCTCTATCCTCAAGGTGGGTGGTCAAAGAGTCATCAACAGGGTTAATGACAGAGTCAGTCCCTGTTCCCATTACTAGGTCACTACTTGGATTCTGAATTGCCATGGGCTACATCAGAGCAGGGATTACAGGTGATACCCATGAATGGCCTTTGGTTGGAGTATCAGTTTCAGAAAAGACCTCAGTACACAGATATTTTGGTTCTTTTGAACCCCTTGTGGAGATCCTGGCCTCTCCAAGTGTTACTATATCCCTCAATTGTTTTAAGGTTTCCTATACTCTGCCCAAAGATTGGTTATGAGTCTCAGCATCTTCTTTTGTACAGTGCTGGGTAGAGTCTTTCAGAGGCCCTCTGTGGTATGCTTCTTTCATGTTTTCTGTTTTTCTCCTTCCTCATATGACCGTCCCAGTTCTCTTTTGAGTGTTGATTGAACATCTAACCTGGGCAGTCCATCTTGCTTT
Source organism: Meriones unguiculatus (assembly GCF_030254825.1). Lineage (NCBI taxonomy): Eukaryota > Metazoa > Chordata > Mammalia > Rodentia > Muridae > Meriones > Meriones unguiculatus. Next base: position 7,210,252 of record NW_026843709.1, read on the forward strand.
TCATCTTTATGTGGACTGATTTTACTATGTTTATCCTACACTATATGTCTAGTTTCCTCTTATGAGTGAGTATATATTGTGTATGTGTTTGTTTTCTGAGATACTTCACTAAGGATGATCTTTTCTAGACTCCACCATTTTCCTGAAATATTCATGATTTTTTTTAATTGCTGAGCAGTATTCTACAGTGAAAATGTACCACTATTTCTGTATCCTTTCCTCCAATGAGGGACACATGTTTGTTTGTTTTCTTGGTTCTGTCTATTTATAAAAAACCTGCTTTGAACATGCTTGACCAAGCATTCTTGTTGTGTACTTGAGCACATATTGGATATATACCTAGGTGTGATATAGTTGAATCTTGAGGAATTGCTATTAATAATGGTCTAAGAAATCACCAGACTGATTTTGAAAGTGGTTTTACAATATGACATTCCAACCAGCAATGGAGGAGGGATTTCTTTCTTTATATGTTCTCAGCATGTATCATCCCTTGATATTTTTTAACATGTCATTTAGCTATTTTGCTGTTTTTTCTTTTTTAAGTTTAATCCCTATTCTGGATGTTAATCCTCTCTCTTACAAAGACCTAGAAGAGAATCTTCCACATTCTATGGGAGTTTATTTTCCTGGCTGGCTCTTTGCTTAACTACATAAACGAAAATACTTTCATGAAGTCCCATATGTCAGCACTAATTTGGGGGTATATCTGGTCTTTTTCAGAAAAGCCATTCCAGTATGGAGTTTTCACCAGAGAAGACTACTTTTACATGGGTTTAAGCTGATAGAAAGTTTCTTTTAGCTGGCTGTCAACTACACTAGGTTTTCAGGATTTCTGGGTATGCCTGATTCTTTCTCAGGTGAATGTTTAAGCAAAGGCCCATGTGCACACTTGGCATACTTAAGTCTAGCCATTGTTTCCAGAAAAAGAATCTTGAATATTGTTTGTTTATTTGTTTGTTTTTTGTCTGATTACCAGAAGATCTATTATGTATACATGGACAAAGCTTTCTCAACCAAAAGGAAAAATTCATTTCCTTGAGGACCAAGCCTTCAGAATCCCACAACTATATTGAACAGAATTTCTATGCTGTAATATAGAAGACCACTCTCACTGTTGCTTGGAGACACTACCACCACTTCAAGCCTCTTCTCCCTCTCTAACAAGCATCCTAGAAGCTTCCATGCTGGTTTATGAAACAGAGCTTCCTTGGGTTGGGCCTGATCCAAGTTCAAAAACATTTCCTAGAAGCAACAGCCAAGGCTGAACTATGCCACAACTCATAGTGATACCATGCATTTTGTCGGAAAGGTTAAGCCACACACATATATACAAACATGCCTAAACAAATATAGACCATGCACATACCTTTGCTAATTTTGAGTAATTGAGACCTACTTGGCTTTTCCTACAGAACCAATTGTGCTTCTCTGTGTCTTCTCTGAAATTTGTTCCCTAAATTCTAGTCTATGGCCACTGTGGCCTTGCTTCTTGACTCTTTGAAGCATAGCTTACTGAACAAAGAGCTTATATTAGGCAAACATGAGCACATGAAAAAACACACATATGCATAAGAACGCACACAGACACAGACATGCAGGCACAATCACAGCAACACAAAGAGAGACACCATACTAATCATGGCCATAGTTTTGGGGCATATTGAAGAAAAAAAAAGCCTAGAAAAGATTCTTTGGGTGTCCCACATTTTATCTCTGAATATTTGGATTATGATGGATTCTTGGTGAGGTCAACCACATAAAAATGTAATTGAAAATATTCCTTGAGTAATAGGGTTCATAATGATGATAAAATTTGCATTTAAAAATGAGAGTTTATGTAATCCTTTAAAATAAGTTTTACTATATAGAATTAGTAATGGTTCAATAAGTGAGTAGTAATTTAATCTGATTTCTATTTGATCCTCAAGATGAGCATGAAAGACAGATGTCACAACATGTACTCCTGACTGCTATATGCATACTATACGTTCAACACAACTCTTCAGATAGCTAGATAGGTTAATTGATAGGTACTTTTATTCTAGAAAAATAATAGATAGTTGAATGTCTACCTAGCTACAAGCATATATGTATATTCATAGATTATATATCGATCAACAGAAAGAAAGAGGGATTCACATACAGAGTGATGATATACAGATAGTTTTAACTAGGAGTCTGTGGATCTGTGTCTTCCTCCAATATATGTCCATCCACATATTCCTATGCAAGTAGGAAGGAAGGTGTTTGTCTAAAGTACCAGAATGAAGACAGAACTTATGCTAACCCTGGCACTCTGTAGTTTGGGATCTCATTTCTGTATTTTTTGGGGACCATTTGTACAAAACAATACTTTTCTGGAGACTCTAATTAGAAGTGGTAGCTATAAAATCAACTGGGCATATGGTAAATAGGATTTCCTTGCTAACACAGGCCAAGTCTGGAACACTCTTGATTGTAAACGTCCGCATATCTTTATTGAACATTGGGAAAGGGCCTTGGCACATTTGCACAGAAGTAAAATGTTGGTTATGCCCTTCTTCAAAGAAGTAATATGGCAGTATCCATTTGAATACAGTGAAATGCTGAAGAAATCATGTCATAAGCAGAATTTCTGAGATATTTTGTGCAAAGTTAATGATCTACATCTCTCTTGGAGAGGCTTAAAACCTTTGGCTACGCTATGTTCAATAAATAATAATAATAATAATAATAATAATAATAATAACAACATTTTCCTATGAACAAAATGTAAAAACCTTGTGGAGCAGAGGAAGTTATGGTACTGCCTGATCACCTTCCAATGATTTTTCATTTTAGAGTATCCACATATTATATGGGCTTTGTTGATGTCCTTGTAAAGATTGCTGCATTTTTCAAGAGGTTGAATGGTTATTTTGGCCTGAAAATCCTTTGGTCAGATTAAATAAGCCCACAGCCCATTTCAACAGAGTGGTAGTGGCTTGCACTGTATGAAGCAGGAAGAAGGTTGGAAGGAATCCTACACAGTTGGGAATAGTGCAGGCATACATAGTCAGAGGAGCAAGATCTGCAGAAATCTCAACAGGAGAAGGTAGACCTGATATTTCCCTTGGGAAAGGCAGGATATTTTAAGTTGTATTTGGACATAAGGAGTAGATTTTCCAGCCCTTTACACAAAGGGAGCAAGACTGTCTTTTTTAATAGAATTGTAGTGTGTGAGGCACCCATAGCATGAGGGAGAGACATGGAAGCAACTCTATGAAAGGATACATTTTCAGAATTCTTGGCCACAGGATGCAAATTTAAGGACCACTTCAAAAAATGAGTATTTCCCTTTCAAATGAAGCTGTGGATGAGAAAAACTGTTATGTAGCAGTATAAGGTTTGAGCCTCCTTAATCACAAAGAGAGTGATTTTTGTGAGGGCCTTTTTAAAATTGGAGTTGGAGTTTGGGACTTTAACTCAGGCTCTCTCAGTCGTATGGCTGAGATATTGTTCCCATTTGGTTAGAGAGGGTAAGGACATCATGTAGAGAAAATGATGATCTAAATCAATGGTGCTCTGGAGTAGAAAATTGAAGCAGACTTGTCATAGCAAATCCAAAATGTCACAAAACCTTAACCTTAAGGATAACAGAGCATCTCAGCCTAATTTGTGTAGTGGAAGAAGGACTATGTCACATTTAACAGGTTCAGTCATACATTGGTACTCCTAATGGCGATCCTATTATTATGCTTGGGCCAGGACTGTCAGCTTCCAAAGACTCTTGAGGCTTATTATAAGATACATGGCTACATGTATGCAGGATGGTACCTCTTTGTTTTGGTGACCTGAACAAAGGAAAGATGACCTAAGTTTCATGCTCTACGAAATTAGAGCATAGTGAACTGAAATCCCTGTTGGGGTCTAAATGTATTTTTCTAGGGACCATGGAGGAGGCTCATCATCAGAGGGATATATTAGAAGCCAACATGAATGTAGGGAATGATCTGTGGCATTGTTGATACAGCTCTCTTGATTAAAAGGAGAATTCTGAGATTCCTTTAGTAAAAAGCAGGCATTCTCAAGATTCATCATACCACAAGGAGAAGGTCTGAGCTATTATTTTTCTACCAAGAGAAGAAAGGCATGTAGGCCACTTTCATCAAAGTAATATCTGATGTCCATTGAACAAAGGAGGGGTGATGTGAGATACCTTAAGAATAGGCACAGTTCAAAGAGCTTAAATCCCAAGCTGAAAATTTTAGGGGTCGTCATGAACTACCTGGCTTTGAAAGAAAGTGCTTGGCCATGTTTAACACAAGAGCAAGATCTAGCAACCCCATTGTGCTAGAGGAAAAGACCTAGCTAATCATGGGTAGTGGGAGGATTTTATGGCATTATATTATTTGCGTCCAACTCTTCTCACCAGTATCCAGTATCCATATGTTGCATAGAATCTGGTGACAAGTCTATGAATCAATGAGAACATTCTTCTCAGAAAATAAGTGGTTGCCTGAATTGTTATGCTTCTTTCAAGGGAATATTCATCTGTGCAAATCTATAAAATAATGATGAGAACATTGTTTTTCTGACAACCACCTGCTAGGCATTGGCATGTGTGTTAGCTTTAGATTTTGATATTCTGTCTTCTGACCTAAACCCAGAATTCTGTGAGGTCACATTGGTTGCAATTCTGTTTGCCTAGCAATGGTGGTCAGAGGGATTGGTACTAACCTGATACCCATTTGAAAGTCAAGTGTAAATTGTCCTTTGAAAGAAGAGGATACTCTGGGTGCTTCTCTGGCCACAGGCTACATTTGTAACAAATATGATAATAAAATGAAATAATAAGAGCCTCTTGGACAAAGAGGTTCATCACTGGGGCATGGGCAGGATCAAAATCTCCGTAGCTGTTGTGCTTGAAGGAGGTCATCATAGTTTCCTTTTGCACTACACTGGACTAACATGTAAATGCAACTGATTCTAACTTCTACAGAAGGAGTGGTACTTTTTCTGAGGCCACATTCATCAGAAGGGAAATGACTTAATCCGTTGTTCAAAGGACCACAAATTTTGAGGCCTTTCTGTAAAATGAATACTTGATACAAAGTTGTAGCCATTTTCCAAGGACTGAGTTCTGCCATTCAATTCAGTGAAGTAAAATAAGTAAGGTAACTTATGAACAGAGGAAGAACTGCGCCAAAACAACAAAGAGAAAATTCTGAAACCTGTTTGGGCAAAAGTGTGGGTTTTCCAAAGATATGGGACAGAGGTGGAATGTGCCATTCATCATTCTGTTTGAACATGAGTCTCCCTGCTATCTTATTCTGTGAGGGAAAGTCCCATCACTGTTCTTTAGCTTCCACCTTTTCTATAGGGTGGATACATTTTATATCTTGTGCTGAATATGGAAGAGTTCAGGAAACAACCCCTGCCATCTTCGAACAGCCTGGGTGGCTGTGCATGGCTACATTAGGTTCTTCAGTTTGTCTTCATGTGTCCATATATCGGCAGCATCTATAGAGCCACTTGATTTCTAGTCGTAATATGGATGGGCACTACACAGGATCCTGCCTGTAAATCTTCCTAATAGTACCTGTGGTCTGAAACCACTGTAGAACAAAAGAAAGATACCAAGGCTTGAACCTTTCTTCTATAGAGTATATATGTTGAATGTAGTTAAATCAAAGACACAACAGGATGCTTGAGTGTTCATGAATTTAAACTACAAGGAATGGTATATTATTCAAAAGAGAATGTCTTATATTACATTGGAAATAAGATCAATGAATTTCCTGTGGTCAAAGATGGTGCTTCAGAATCCCTCTTGTACAGTACAGGTGTGTAATGTCTAAGTTCACGTTGCTAAAGGAGGAAAGCACTGAGGCCTACTCTGAGCAGGCTAGTTGTCATGACCACATTAATAAACATGGGAAGTTTTGAGGTACCTTGGAGACAGGTCAGTTCTGAGAATCTCTTCTCAGAAAGGAAAGTTCTGAAACCACATTCACAAAGGAGTACCCACACATGTCTTGATTTGGGGTGAATGGCACCATCCATTTTTGGCACAAAAGGAGTATCCATTCACTGTTGGTCAGATGGGAGGCTCATGGGATATCTTAGGTTTTGGAGGAAGATTCTGGTTCTGCTTACTAGCTTTCAACTATATTTTCCAATACAAACAAACATACATGGAGTGAATTCTCTGAGTGTCTAGGCTATTACATAACAATCTTCCAATGAGGTAAGTGCCTCTACAAGTACTGATGGTGCCCTAACTTTGAGGCAGATGGCATGAGATCTGATTTCAGATTTCAAACTTGTGCTCTATTATCTAAAAGAGGATGGTAATAATATCCAACTGGTTTCCTATGTATTGTAGGCTAATCTTAGATGGGATGGAATATTAAATCTGAAGTGCACTTACTTAATAGTGCCATGTGTGAGGCATGAACCAATGGGAATCTCCAGTGATTCTTTAGTCATATAATGGGATTTGCAACCTTCTAGTGAAAAGGATGGTGGCCCAAGATATGCCTGCCCACAGTGTTTAGTTGGAGAGCCTGTTCAATATAGTTAGATTTCCCAAAGCCCCTTCTGTAGAAACTGAATGTGTGAAATATTCTTGTTGGATTTAGATAGACAATTGATCCACAAAGATATTTAGAAGTTTGGAATGTGTAATACTGTTTAGCACAGAGTGTGAAGTACAAGGGCCACTTTTTCTGAGAAGGTAGAAGTTTCATAGCAATAGGACTATGTAAGTATCACATAACACAAAATAAATGTTTTAGGGCCCATTAGGCAAGTGATGTGTAAGACAATCCTAGTCCTAGCAGAGTTCTGATATTCTGTTCAATACAATGAAAAGGAATATGATAACTTTGGGGAAAGAGAAAAAACTCAGTCCCAGTACAGAGGAGGACTCTACAGCCAGCCCTGAAGATACCTGATAAAACAGGGTCAAAGGAAAGGGGAGGAGGTCCTTCCCTATCAGTGGACTTGGAAAGGGGCAGGGAGGAGACCAGGGAGGGAGTGTGGGGTTGGAGGGGGAATGAGGTAGTGGGATACAGCGGGGACACAGAGTTAACAATTTGTAACTAAAAAGAAAAAGAAAATTTAAAAACAAAGAGGAAAAAAAAATTGGTTCCCTTGCATTTGGGCTACAGATTTTATTCAGTAAAACATCTTTATACCTTTTTTTCCTTTTTTTGTATATTGACTTCCCCTTGTCGTGCTCTTCTAAATTATTTCTATTGAAGGATATTTTGTTGTCTATAAGAATAGCTACAGCATTTTGCTTCTTTGGTGAACTTGTTTGGAAAGTTTATTCCAACTCTGTACTCTGAGATTAGGTTATCTTTGCTGTTGAGATTTGTTTCATGTATTCTGCAGAAGGATGGACCTTGTTTTTATTTTTAATTTTGGTCTTTGTTATTATTAATTATTATTATTATTATTATTATTATTATTATTATTTCATACATTCCATTGTGAGTTCAGTTTCCCTTACCTCCATTGCTCCAATACCCCCTTGCCTTCTCTCCTTTCCCCCAGATCCAGTCCTTGAAAGTTTGCCTTCAGGGAGGTGCAGACTTCCCAGGGATTTCAACCAAATATGGCATAAGAAGTTACAATGAGACTAATCCAAATAACCTCATACCAAGGCTGAACAAGCAACCCACTAGGTGGAAAGGGGTACCAAAAGCAGGTAAAAGAGTCAGAGATAACCCCCCACCTCCCACTCTTCATATTCTCAAAAGAACACAAAGCTACACACTGGTATCATATATTTAAACAAGCTAGCTCAAAATCATATTGGCTCCATTTTTGTTTTGCCAGTCACTTTGAGCCTTGTTATTGTTATTTCTATTGCTATTAATTTTCCTTTGTTGTCTTTTATTAAATTATTATTGTTTCTTTAATTTTTTTCATTTATTTACTTTACAAACTGATTGAACCCTTCCACTTCTCTCCTCCCAGGCACCCCTCACATTCCTTTTCCCTCACATCCTCACTTCTTATCCTTACAGAATTGGAGGTGCCCAAAAGTACCATCATGTTCTGGCACTTTAAGTCACTGCAGAATTAGGCTCATCCTCTTGCACAGAGGTCAGACAAGGCTTCTTGGTTGGGAGAACAGATCCAAATAGAAGCATCAGTATTACAGAGGGTCTCTGATTCAGTTGTTTGAAAAACCGTATAAAGAACAAGCTACATTTCTGATAAATTGTACACAGGGCTTAGGACCAGTCCATGCAGGGTCTTTGGTTGGTGGTTCTGTCTCTGTGAGCCCCCATAGGCCCAGGCCTTTTATGTGTAGGCCTTTGTGTAGAATCCTTGACTCTCCTGGTTTCTCCATCCTTTTTCATTAGCTGATGGGAAAGGCTCTCAGAAGCCATAACAGTCTCCAGTCTGAAAGCATAACTGAGCATCATTAATCACTATTGGCTCTTTCACAAGGGGTAGGTCTCATGTTGGGCTAGTCATTGGTTATTCATTTGCACAATCTGCTCCATCTTTGTACTTACACTTTTCCTAGGCTGGACAAATTTTGGGTTGAAGTTTTGTGGGTGGGTTGTTTTCTCCCTCCCTCTGTTTGAAGTCCCACCTTGTAGAGGAGGTAGCCACTTCAGGCTTCTTGTCCCTGCTGTTAAGTGTCTCAGCTGGGTAAACTTCATCCCAAGGAGCCTCCCTTGTCCCGGATGTCCCGGACTTACAACCCTACAAATTTTTATTCTCTTCCAGCCCCCTTCCCCTCCCAATACCTGATCCCCAATCCTTAAATGCAGCCCCCTCCATTCCACCTCTCTCATCCAGTTTCCTCCCTTTATCTACATAAGCTGCCTATTTTATTTTGTGGTGAGTATCTTAAGCTGGCATCTAGGATCCTTTTTTTTTTTTTTTTTTTTTTTTCAAGGAGGCATAGCTGAATTCCCTACTGTTATAGTTAAGGGAAAGTTTGGTCACAGGAAGCACCAGAACCTTAGCAGGAACCACGTTTGCCCAGAATTACAAAAGCAACATCTGGTCCCAGGAAAATGTTTATGATAATTACAGAAAGGCATCCCTGAACAATTTGTTGGGAACAAACAGGTATAAGAAAAGCTGGTTGAATGCTTTGACCTGTCATGTGATGATGATACGTTACAGCCAGAGAATTCTAAGAAGGCACCATCAAAGGGATTCTTCAAAATGGGGAGAGTTGAAAACAAATCACAGGGTTGTTTCTCAGACAAAATGAGAAAGTCTTCCTGTTTTTTTTTTTTTTTTTTTGACAATTCTTTCGTTTTTTTATAATTTAATTAGGTCTAAACAATTAGTTAAGTTCATTGATAACTCTTGAGGTTCACCCAGTAAGAATAGGAAGGCTACCTGTTGGTAGTAAAAAAAAAAAAAGTAAATTCAAAAATGCTTGATTTTGAAAATGTTTATGATATATACATATAAACTTATATATATATAAATACATTCTTTTAAAACACGTTTCCTATATGTTATACTATATACATATTAAATAAAACTAGATAAGTTCATATATTACTGCCTATATACATTTCCAGTGTTCTGCATTTGGTGTTGAGAATCAAATTGTTGTGTCCTCCTTGGGTAAATCATTTCTCCCTTAGTTTCCTATAGTTCTTTCTGTAGGGACTCAACCCTAGTGAGCTTTTTTACTTTCATGTTGTTTTGTTTCCCAGTTTTGTCCTTATTTGGGCCATGTTTAAGGCACTCATGAATAATCACTTTCAGCAAGCTTTTTCTTCTATCCTTCACTTACAAAATGAACCCTGTGTCTTATTGTTTGGAAATGTGATGTATACAATGTTGGCTCATTTGCTATATTTTTTTAAGACTGCAATACAATTATTTAACTGCCCTCTCACATTTTGTCCCTCCCAACATTCCCATATACACCACTTTGCTAGTTCCAACAATAGTGCCATTCCATGTGTCATATGTAAATTAATACATATCTGTTGATACAACCTCCTAGGGTGTTTGGTGCTTTTTTTAGATGGTCTATGGTGTTTTGGGTGTTGGTGTTTTTTTAGATGGTCTATTGTGCTTCAGGTGAGCATTGCCACCCCCATTAAGAAAAAAAAGAAAAAAAAAAAACACTGTCATTTAATAAAACACACATACACATGCACACTCACATACACACAGACATACACACCATGATTTAATGTATTTTAAAGTAGACATGTAATGTTAATTCAACAGTTTTTAGAAACTGATTCTTTGTCAGTTTCACATCACGCACCCCAGTCCTCTTCCCCCTGCCCTAGCATCCTCATGCCTTACCCAAAACACACACAAAAAAATCAAAGCCTCTCACTGTGGAAGATTATACAGTGTCTTCTTTGTCACATAGTATTCCCCTTTGTCCAAAAAGCTTTTCTTACAAAGTCTGAAGGAGTGTCCCCCTCACACACAATTGCAGGTCACAGATGAGTTAACTCAAAATCCTGGATCTGGGCCTGTGTCATAGCAGATTTGGTTTGATGCAGCCTCTAGGGCCAAAACATTTGCACTTCCCATGCAGGGGGTGGAGCCAGCTCACATAAGTGCTGAAGCCAGTGAGGGGGCATGGGTATGTCTCCCACTCTCAGGATTTCAGGACCAGTTCTCCCATGCTTCCCAGTCTATGGGTAAGGCGAGTTTGCCATAACTTGAGTGGTATGACACCTTGTATCATTTCAGACATCTTTATTATGTTTAACTTCTCTTCCTATTTATGTCTCTCTCCTTCCAAAATTAAGATCCCTATTGTTCTACTCCTCTTTTTAAATTACTTGTGTCTTTCTTGTTTTCTCTCTATTTTGTTGGTTTTAATTTAATATAAAAATTTATTATTAGTTTTCTGTAATTATTCCAGGTTATGTATTCACATGGAATGATCTGACACTAGGAACCTCAAGGAAGAACATGCCTCATTTGCCTTCCTGGGTCAGAGAACCACAGTCAATTTTACCTTTTCCAGTTCATTGCATCCACTGGGAAATTACATGATTTTTCTTTATTAGGAAGGAGGACTTCACAGCTTCTAAGTACCACATTTCGACTACCCATTTATCACATGGAGAACATTGATGTTCTTGAGATTTCTGAGTCATTGTGAATACAGCTGCAATGAACATGGGTAAGCAACTGTCTGTGAAGAAGGATATCTAGCATTTCGGTGTATGCTAAAAGTAGTATAGCTGGATCCTCTGGTAGGATTGGGTTTTGCTGTGCACTGATTTCCAGAGTAGCCCCACTAGTGAGTAATCCCAATTATAGTGAACAAGGGATCCCTTTACTGACTATCTCCTCTCACCACATTAAGTTAACAGTCTCAAATTTTGAGGCCATGGAAATGTCCTATGTATGGTATACCTTTCCAAATGATTTTGAACCCTCTTTCCAGGATGTTTCTGCCTTCCTTAATGCAGTGGTGGCTACTGCTAGTATAAGGGAACAAAAAATTATCTCAGAGTAAAGACCTAATACATGTAACAATCTCACAGTGTATTTGTGCCCCTCCTCAGAGGAACTGAAGATTGCTTACTGTCTAAACAGCGTATGACCCAGTCTCATGCTCTTCTCAAGTTCAACTCCAGAAACCCACTGCCATCAATCCTGCTACCTTCTTGATGGCTCATAGGTATTCATCCATGACTGTCACAAGATTCCAATATGACCTCTATTGATATTGTCTTGATTAACCCAAGCTTATATTGCCTAAGACTCCATGGTAAAAATGACATCGATAGCTTGAAACTACAGATAGTCAGAGAACACCAGATGGGAAGGATTATTGTTTCAGAAAAAAAAAAAAAAAGAAGAAGGACAATATGTAACTAACCTTCACCTGGCATATGGGTATTAAAATCTATAGTAATCTTGATCTTTGCTCACTTATACACTCTTTAAACGTCATCATATACTAGAAAATGGATATATGAGGGAATTGTTCTTTTCAAAGTGGAATCTAAAGTGCACAGTTATGTGCAGGCCCTTTGGCTGGACATCCTAGTTGCCAGAAACAGGCTTTTTCATTACAAAACATGGGGTTGTATAGCATAGGCTTCCAAAGGGCAGACAGGTAAATATATAAAAAGAAAGTTTGCACCCAAGTAATGAACAAAAGAATTATGAAATCCATTCAGAGTCCAAGATGATGGTGAACATATTGATGGTTGTCAATCATTGTGCCAGGCAATAGCCAATGGTAGGAGACTAAAGATGCCAGTCCAGACAACTTTGCACTGAAAAAATTTCAATCACCTTTGATGCAGAAAATATGATATTCTCTGACAGAGAAACATTTATGCAATATTGATGCACTAACACAGGCCTACAGAAGGTACTAGAAGGAAATCTTCCACAAAAGGTAGTTAACTTCATCTCCCTTACATTCCCTCCCACAAAAAAGGATATAAATAACTGCAAAAAATATGCAAACAAACATACTGCCACAACCAACATTAAAAATTAAATGACATATCTCTCATTTGTTATTTATATCTTCCTCAATATTGGTGGAGACAACTATTCAGTAAAAAGACAAAGACTAAACGAAAGGACTTGTAAAAGGATCCATCTTTCTTCTGAATAGAAGAAACACACCTCAGCCACTGATACATATTTCCAGAAATTAAAATGTAATTTAAAGAAAAAAGTTTTCCATCCTAAAGGACACAAAAATTCAAGCACAAGTTGTCATCCTAATATGTAATGAAATAGAATTTCAACCAAAATTAATCCAAAAAGGTAAGAAAAGACATTTCATAAACATCAAAGTAAAATTCCACCAAGATTAAATCTCAATTCTGAACACCCATGCCATTTATAGAAGCACACACACAATTGTAAAATAAACATTAATGAATCAAAAGGATAACTCAAAACCCCATTCTCAAAAGAGGCAGTTTATTTCAACAGACATTAAGCAAGAAAAAAGAACACTGACATGTTATAAATCAAATGGAACCAACAGATACACAGAAAATTTTTCAACCAAATACAAAAGAATTATTCTTCTCTTCATCTCCACATAGATTCCTTCCCAAAATTGACCATGTAGTTGGTCAAAGGGAAGATTTAACATATACAAGAGGATGGAAATATTCTCTTGGAGCCAATCAGACCACCATGGAATAAAGCTAGACCTCAACAACAAAAATTTAAAAAGCCTACATACTCCTTAGGAACTAATCAATTTTCTACTCAATGGAAAGTTGGACAGGGAACAAGTAAAGAAATTAAATATTTCCTAGTAATCAGTGAAAATGAAGGCACATTGTATTGGAAATTATGGAACACAGTGAAAGAAGAATTAAGTGAAAAGTTGAAAGCACTAAGTGCCTTCATATTGGAGATATTTCTTACAAGCAATTTAATGGCACAAATGGAAAGGGAGAAAGAAGATGCAGACACTCTATAGGGGATTAGGGCCCTAGAGAAATCCTCAAGGCTGAAGTAAATGTGTTTCCTTATTATGTTAAACTTCTCCTACTTATATCACACTCCATCCCAAACTAAGACTTCTGTTTTCCAATTGCTCTTTTCAGATTACCTGCATCTTGCTCATTCCCTACTTATTTTCTTGGTTTTAATTTAAAATCTTTTAACATTTTGGTTTCTTTAATCATTCCATGTAATGTATTCACATAGAATGATTTGACCCTAGGAACCTCAGGTAAGAACATACAGCATTTACCTTTCTGGGTCAGTGCAGCAAAAACAGAACCATTCAAATTATCAACAAAACCAAGAGGTGCTTGCTTCTCTGAGAAAATTGACAAGATAAACCAACCCTTAGACAATCTAATGGAAGGCACAGGGACACTTTCCAAATTAATAAAATTGGAAGTTATAATAACAGGCACCAAGGAAATAAAAAAAAAAAAATCAGTAATCCTACTTAAAAGGATAATATGCCACAAAATTTGAATATCTACATGAAATGGACAATTTTCTTGATAGAGTCCTCTTACCAAATTTGTATCCAATGAGGAAAATAAAAATGTGCTATGAGTCTCAGCATCTACCTGCTGGGTATGGTCTTTCAGAAGCACTTTGTGTTAGACTCCTGTCCTGTATCCTGTTGTCTATTTCTTTAGATGCCCATTAAATTTGCCTTTCTGAATGAGGATTAAGCATCTTGCCCAAGGTCGTCCTCCTTGCTGAGATACTTTAGGTGTACAAATTTTAGTATGTTTATTCTATATTATATGTCTAATATCCACTTATAAGTAACATGTACCATGTGTGTATTTCTGCTTCTGGGTGACCTCACTCAGGATGATCTTTCCTAGTTCCCACTCTCCGTCTGCAAATTTCATGATCTCCTGGTTTTTAATGGCTGAATAGTATTCTATTGTGGAAAAGTACCACAATTTCTGTATCTATTCCTCAGTGGAGGGACATCTGTGTTGTTTCCAGGTTCTAGCTCTTTCAAATAAACCTGCTATGAAAATGGTCAAACAAATGTTTTTGTTGTATAACTGAACATTTTTTTTGATATATGACTAGTAGTGGAATAGTTGGACCTTTTTAATTTTTAATTTTAATTTTTATTAATTACACTTTATTCATTTCATCCCCCCGTTAACACTCTCTCCTTCTTTCCTAATCCCACTTTTATTCCCCCTTCTCCACGCATGCCCCTCCCCAAGTCCACAGATAGTGTGGACTTCCTTTCTTTCCTTCTGATCCTAGTCTATCAGATCTCCTCAGGAGTGGCTGCATTATCATTTTTTGTGGCCTGGTAAGGCTGTTCCCTGTCAGGGGGTGGAAATCAAAGAGAAGGCCAATCCATTCATGTCTGAGGCAGTCCCTGTACCCACTACTATAGAACCCACTTGGCCACTGAACTGCCATGGGCTACATCTGTGCAGGGGTTCTATGTTATCTGCATGCATGGTACTTGGTTAGAATATGAGTTCCTGGATAGACCCCTGTGTTCAAATATTTTGGTTCTGTTTCTCTCCTTGTGGAGCTCCTGTCCTCTCCAGATGTTATTATTTCCCACTTCTTTCATAAGGTTGCATGCACTCTGCCCAACAGATGGCCATAAGTCTCAGCCTATTCTTTGATAGCCTGTAGGGAAGAGCCTTTCAGAGGCCCTCTGTGGCCGGTTCCAAACTTGTTTCCTTTCTTTTTTTCTTATTCTGATGTCCATCCTCTATACCTTTCAGGAAAGGGATTGAACATTTTAGCCAGAGTCCTCCTTTTTGATTTATTCTTTTAGGTATGAAGATCTGAATAAGTTTATCCTATATTGTATGTTTACATGAGTGAGTTTTTCGGCTTCTGGGATAGCTCAAGAAGGATAATCCTTTCCAGTTCCCATCATTTGCATACAAATTTCATCATTTCCTGTTTTTCATTGGTGCATATTATTCCTTTGTGTAGATGTAAGAAAAAAAAATCTGTATCCATTCTTTAGTTTAGGGGATTCTGGCTATTAAAAATAAAGCTAGTTCAAATGTGGTTGAACAAACGTCCTTATTGTATACTTGTTCCTCTTTTGGATATATGCCTAGGAGTGGTAAAGATTGATCTTGAGGAAGCACTACTCCTAGTTGTTGGAGAAAGCACCATATTGTTTTCCAGAGTGGTTTTGGTGACACACACAACTGGTAGGATTTACTGAAGGAGGCAGAGGCAGGAGAATCACAAGTGGACACACAGTATAGTAGGATCTTAGGTATCACAAAGCCTATTTTTCTGAGAATGTGACAGATCAATATCAAAAGTGGATTTACAATATTACTCTCCCAACAGCAATAGAACAGTGTTCCTATGTTCCCATTTCTCCACATCTTCCCAAGTAGGTGTTGTCATTTGTGTTTTTCTTCTTAACAAAGTTTGGGTGGGATAAAGGGGATCTTATGAAAGGAGGTTTAGAAAGAAACAAATGGAGGGGACAGGAGTTCCAAAAAGTGAGCAATAGAATTGCAAGCCCTGCACTCCTGCTGCAGGAACTCTGGACAGCTCCCCTTCCAATGAGACTCACAGACAGTGGTTCAATGCAAAAGCAAGAGGCACTAGTTAATTCCAATCATGATGGGGGTCATCCCTTCAAGGTAGGAGACCACCCCAAACTTAGAAAGCATGGAGTTTTTTTTTTTTTCAATGCAGTTTATTCAGGAACCTTGAACAATCCTCGGACCCTGGGGAAAGCCAGTCCACAGCTTAAATAGCCTCTGGGTAGCCAACCCAGGCGTGCCACGTGGGCAATGCAGATAGGTCCACATACATGGAAGCAAGCCAGATCCTCAGCCTTAGCCAAATGTGGAATTGTTTGTGACAGAGAGCACTCACCATTGGGAAGGTGGAAGGCAGAAACCAGCAAAGCATGGAGTTTTTATACCTAAAAATCAGACCACATAAGTTTCTTTACATTGACTAGTCAGCAGAAAGGTAACAGTTTTGCAGCTGGCAGCTTATTGCTTCTTCCAAGTGCAGTCCTTCCTGCCCCAGGTTTCTTATCTAAAAATAAGCTGATCCTGACCTCTATGGAGGGTCATCCAGTCTGGCCTCTCTTCAAGGTTCAGTAGCCAAAGCTGTTTTTTTTTTTTTTTTTTTTTTTTTTTTTTTCTAAGATGGCCCTCATTCAAGGTCCAGTTGTTTTTCTTTCTAGTCTGGAATGGTCCCATTTCTCAGAATCAAAATTCAAGTTCTTGGAGCCTTTTCTGAGACTTATTCTCCAAATTAAGTCCATTCATGGACATCATCTAAAATCCCTGCACAGATGTAGTACAGAGCAGCTCAGTCTCCTTGTGTGTTTTCTAGCAAGGGGAACAGTGTCTGTTTCTGATATGAACTCAGGGGCTGACTCATTGATGACCTCCCACTGAAGGGGCAGGCAACCCTATGAAGTCACAGGAAATGACAGTGTAGCCAGTCCTGACAAAAATTGAAAAGCATGGGCCAGTTGGAAGAAAAGGAAGACCTCCCCTTGCAGTGGACTGGGGGAGGGGCATGGGTGTTGTTGAGGGATGGAGGTAAGGATTGGGAGGGACTGAAGGAAGTTGATAGGATACAAAGTGAATAAATTGTAAAAAAAAAGAAAGAGAAATAATCCCATATCAGCTAAGGAAACAGAAGTTGTCATTAAAAGTTTCTCATCTGATAAACCCATGACCACATGTTATCAGCAAGGAATTAGAGCAGACTTTCAAAGAAGAGCTAATATCAATACTCTACCAATTATCAATTATCCCACAAAATACAAGCAGAAGCACCCCTACCAAACTCATTCTATAAACCACCATCTCCTTCATAATTAAACTGCCCAAAGATCAAAAAAGAAAGAGAAAATTTCAGACCAAATTTCCTTTTGAGTAGTTATGCTACAATAGTTAATAAAATATTCTCAATCCATATCGAAGAACACATTAAAGGGAACATCCACCAGGACTATGTTGGCTTCAGGCCTGACATGGAGTTATGGTTCAATGATAAGAAATTCATCCACTGCCTAAACAAGAGAAAGAAAGAAATCCACATGATTATCTTCTTAGATGAATAAAAAAAACATTTCACAAAATTAAACACACATTTATGTTGAACTTCTTGTAGTTATCTGGAATACAAGGCAAATACCTAAGTATAATTAAGGTTACATACAGTATGCCTATTGTGGACATCAAATGTAATTGAGAGAAACTCAAAGCAATTTTATTAACATAAGAATCAGGACATGGCTGCACACTCTTTGAGAATGTCTCCAAGATAGAACTTGAAGTCCTAGGTAAAGCAGTACTATAGCTAAAAGAGAATGAGGGAATAAATATTGGAAAGGAGGAAGTAAAAATCTCACTATTTGTGAATGGTATGATAGTATATATAAGTGATCAACTAAATTCTACCAGGCAACTCCCAGAGCTGATAAACAGCTTGAGCAATGTGGATGAAAAAAAAATTAACCCCCCCAAAAAAATTAGAAGCCCATCTCTATGCAAAAAAAAAAAAAATTTGGGTGACGAAGAATTTAGGGAAACAACATCCTTCAAAGTAGCCAAAAACAGACAACAACAACTACAACATTTTATATCTAATTTCTTGCTGTATCTCTAACCAAAGGGAAAAAAAAAACCTGTCGAGAACTTCAATTGTAAATAAAATAAATAAAAAAGTAAAAGTGAAGATTTTAAAAAATGAAAACAACTCCCATGCTCATGGATTAATTGGATTAACATGGCATAAATGGATATCTTATCAATAGGAATCTACTGACTCAATGCAATTCCCCTGAAAATACCAACAAATTAATTAATTTATTCATTCACTTATAAGAGTTTATTCATTCTGTATCCCATGTACAGCCTCTCCTTTATGCACACACATACTCACCATTCCACTCTCTTCTCCACCCTTAATCTTCCCACAATCCATTGATAGGGGAGGAACTCCTCCCCTTCCATCTGATCCTAATATATCAGGTCTCATGAGGAGTGTGGGTATGATTTTCCTCTTTGGCCAGGTGAGAGTGTACCTTCCTCCATGGAAGATCCTCAAAGAGCAGACCACTGAGTTGATGTCAGAGATAGACCCTGTTGCCATTACTAGGGAATTCCACTTGAATGTTGAACTGAACCCACTTGAACACAGCTACATCTGAGGAGGGATTCTAAGTTATCTTCATGAATGGTCCTTGGTTAGAGTATCAGTCTCAGAAAAGATACCTGTGCCCAGATTTGTTTCTTGTTGAGCTCCTGTAGCTTCTATGCTCTTCTCTCTCGCCCTACTTTCTTACGGTTCACTGCCCTCTGCTCAAAGTATGACTATTAGTCTAAGCCTCTGCTTTGATACCCTATAGACAAGATTCTTTCAGAGGCCTTTTGTGGTAGGCTCATGTCTTCTTCCCTGTGTTCTCCCTCTTCCAATGTGTATCCCACCTGCCTTTCTGAACAGGATCTATCATCTTAACCAGGGTCCTTTTTCTTGTTTAGCTTCTTGGTGTTTAGAGATTTTAATCTAATTATCTTGTATTATATGTCTAATATAATATCAAGAAATACACACCATGTATGTCTTTCTGGTTCTGGGATACCTCACTCAGGATGATTTTTTTTATTTTATTATTATTTTTTTATCAGTTACATTTTATTAACTCTGTATCCTAGCTGTGTCCCGATCCCTCATTCCCTCCCAATCCCTCCCTCCCTCCCTCATCTCCACCGTGCCCCTTTCCAAGTCCACTGATAGGGGGGACCTCCTCCCCATTCATCTGATCCTGTTTTATCAGGTATCTTCAGGACTGGCTGCAAAGCCCTCCTCTGTGGCCTAACAGGACTGCTCCTCCCTTCAGGGGAGGGGAGACCAAAGAGCCAGTCATTGTGGAATACTACTCAGCAATCAAAAAGGAGGAAATCATGAAATTTGCAGGCAAATGGTGGGATCTAGAAAAGATCATTCTGAGTCAAATATCCCAGAAGGAGAAAGACAAACATGGGATATACTCACCTATATAGACCTATAAGATATGATAAACATAATGAAATCTATACACCTAAAAAAAAAAATCAATAGAACGGACATTGGTAAGATGATCAATCCTTGTTTAGAAAGACAGATGGGATGTGCATTGAACGTATGACAAGAGTCTACTGAGCGCATCTGAAAGACTAACTAGCAGTGTTTTCAAAGCAAAGACTCATGACCAAACCTTTGGCAGAGTACAGGGAATCATAAGAAAGAAGGGGAGTTAGTCTGATGGGGAAAGGATAGGAGCTCCACAAGGACCAATTATATCTGGGCACAGGGTCTTTTCTGAGACTGACATTCAACCAAGGACCATGTATGGATATAACCTAGAACCTCCACTCAGATGTAGCCTGTGGTAGCTCAGTAACCAATTGGTTTCCCAAAGTGAGGGGAACAGGATGATCTTTTATAGTTCCATCTTTAGCAAGGAATTTCATTGCCATGTTTTTAATAGCTGAGAAGAATTCCATTGAGTAAATGAACCACAATTTCTGTATCCATTTCTCAACTGAGGAATATATGCATATTTTCCAACTTCTGGCAATTACAAATAAAACTGCTAAGAACATAGTTGAACAAATTTCCTGGTTGTATATTTGAGAATATTTTTGATATTTGGCTAGGAGTATTATAGCTGGAGCTTGAGGTAGCACTATTCTTAATCGTCTGCGAAAGCTCCAAATTGTTTTCCAAAGTGGTTATAGATGTTTACATTTGCACCAGGCTTTGAGGAGGGTTCCCCTTTTTCCACATCCTCCACAGCATGTATTGTCATTAGAGGTTTTTATCTTAGCCATTCTGATGGGTGTAAGCTGGAGTATCAGTGTCAAATTGATTTGCATTTCCTTGACAGCTAAGAAAGTTGAGCACTTAAGTGTTTTTCTGCCTTTGAATATTCCTTCTTTGAGAATTATCTGTTTAGCTTTCTACCCCACCTTATAATTACATTCCTGAATTTTTTTTTTTTTTACTTCTTGAGTTTTTATATATTCTGGATATTAGCCCTCACTCAGATACAGGTTAGGTATAGATATTTCCCAATATTTAGGCTGAGGTTTTGATATGATGACAGATTTCTTTGCTTAACAAAAGGTTTTCAGTTTCATGAGGTCCCATTTATTGTTTGTTGATCTTAGTACCTGTGCTGTTATTGTTCTCTTCAGAAAGTTGTCTCCTGTAACAATGATTTTTAGGCACTTTCCCTTTTTTTCTTCTAACAAGTTTAATGTGTCTGGTTTTAAGTTGAGGTCATTGATTTCTGCTTTGTGCAGGGTGATAAATATACATCCATTTTTATTTCTACATATAGATATTCACATAGACCAGCAACATTTGTTGAATATAAGTACTTTTTTTGCAATTGTATGGATTTGCTATATTTTACACAAATCAGGTGTCCAGTAGTGTGAGTGTTTATTTCTGAGGCTTCTATTCGCTTCCACTGAAACACCATCCTGTTTCTATGCCAATGACAGACAGTTTTGTTTACTGTTGCTCTCTAGTACAGTTTGAGATTGGGGAGGAAAGTAATTCCAGAAGGTCTTTTCTTGGAGCGGATTATTTTAGAGATTTTGCATTTTTTGTTATTCCATATAAATTTGAGGATTTTTCTTTCAAGTTATGTAAAGAATTGTGTTGGTAATTTGATGGGAGTTGCATTGGATATGTTGATTGCTTTTGTTAAGGTTGTCATTTTTTACTGTTTTAATCATGCCAAACCATGAGCATGGCATACCTTTCCATTTTCTGGTCTCTCCTTCTTCTCTCTGTCTCTCTCTTTTTCTTGGAAATTATTTATTTTTCCTTGTGTGTTTTGTTTGGTTTGTTTTTTCTTCAATGTTTGACTTGCTTGGTTATAATCACAACATACTACTTTATGTTCTTTGTTGCTATTGTGAATGGTGTTCTTCTACTTATTTCTTTTCTTGGCCCATTTGTCTTTTGTATACGGGAGATCTACTGGTATTTTTGAGTTAATTTTGTATATAGCCACTTAGTGAAGAGTTAATCAGCATAGGAGTTTTCTAATAGAACTTGGAGAGTCACTCATAATTATTATTTTATCATATGCAAATATTTTTACTTCTTTCTGCCCAAATTTTATTCCCTTGATTTCCTTTAATTTCATCATCACCCTAGCAAGGACTTCAAGAACTATGTAGAAGGCATAGGAAGAGAGTGGGCAACCTTGCCTTCTACCAGATTTTAGTGGGATTGATTTTAGTTTCTGTCTGTTGTGTTTGAGGTTGACTATAGGCTTGCTCTATGTTGCTTTTACAAGGTTTAGGTAAGTTTTTGAATCCCTGATCTCTCCAAGACTTTAAACATGAATGGGTGCTGAACTTTGTTACATGCTTTTTTAGCATCTAAGGAGGTTATCCTATGTTGTTTTTCTTTTTTTTTTTTTCATTTTGTTGATAAGGTCAGTTAAATTGATGGATTTCCATATTTGCACAACCTCTGCATACGTGGGATGAACCCTGCTTGGTCATAGTGGATGATATCTTTGATGTGTTTTTCATTCTTTTTCTTTTTTCATCTTTTGTTGATTATTTTTGGAGCAATATTCATTAAAGGAAGTAATGTGAAATTCTCTTTCATTGTTAGATCTTAATGAGATTTATTTACCATGGTGATGTAGATTCATAGAATGAGTTTGGCAATGTTGCTTTTATATCTAATTTGTGGAATAGTTTGTAGAATATTGGTATTCGCTTTTCTCTGAAGCTAATGTTGAAGTTTATGCTGAAACCATCTGGTCCTGCACTTTTTATTTCATTTTATCTTCATTTATTTATTCATTTTTATTTGGATGGGAGACATTTGATGAGAGTTTCTATTTCCTTAGGGGATATAAGACATTTTTTTTAACATGGACTTGATTCAGCATTGGTAAGGGGAATCAATCCTGAGGGAAGTATCCCAGAAGCAGAAAGACACATATGGTATATCTTCACTTAGATTGGATATTAGCCATAAAATATAGGATAAATATATTAAAATCTGTACACTTAAATACCTATGTGAAAAGTAGGACCCTGGGTAAAATGACCAGTTCTCATTCAGAAAGACAATCTGGATGGACATTTTAAGCAACAATAAAACAGGAAACTGGTCAGGATATTTCCACAGAGGGCCTCTGAAAGACTCTACCAGCAGTGTGTCAAAGCAGATGATGAGACTCTTAACCATACTTTGGGCAGAGTGCAGGCAACTTATAAAGGGAAGGAATAGTGTAACACAAAACAAGAACAGGACATGCCCACGAGAGCAATAGAAGCCCAGGGGTCTTTTCTGAGATTGATGCTGGTCTAATCAAGGTCAGTTCATGGATCTAACTTAGAACACCTAGTAATATATGGCAAAAAGCAATTGAGTATCCAAGTGGATTCCCTACTAAGGGGAATAGAGACTGTCTTTGACATGAACTCAGAGGCTGGATCTTTGATCACCTACCCCTGAAGGGCTGCAGACTTTCTAAGAGATATTGAGAAAATGCAGACAGTCCTGTTGAGACATGGTAGGCTAGGGTCAGATGGAAGTAGAGGGGGCACTGCCCAATCAGTGGACTTGGAGAGAGTCATGGTAGAAGATGAGGGAGTCAGGTTTTGATTGGGAGGGATTAAGAAAGGTTGCTAAGGCTGTGATATGAAGTGAATAAACTGTAATTAAAAAAATTAAAAGAAAATTGTCTATTTCATTTTGATTTTCAATTTTTGTGTTTTTTTTTTTTCCTTTTGAAGTGAGACTTAAGGATTGTTTGCTGTCTATTGTTATGTCCCCACTGTCATTTCTGATCAGGAGAGTGTCTTTCTGTCTTTAAGTTAGTTTCATCCTGTTTTGTCTATCTTATTGATTTTCTCTAAGAAACAGCACTTGGTTACAATGATACTTTGAATTATTTCATTTCTTTACTAATTTGTGGATTTCAGCCCAGAAACTGATTACTTCCAGCCATGTACACCTCATGGGTTTGTGTGCTTCTTTATTCTTTTCACTATTGCTTTCAGGTGATTGAATGAGGCATTTCAAAATTTCTCTTGAAGTCACTTAAGGGCTCTAAACAGTCCTCTTAGTATATGTGTGGGCTTTTTGCTCTTTCTACTGTTGTTGAGTTCCAGCATTAGATCATGGTGATCACAAAGGATACAAGGGATTATTTCAGCTTTCCTGTATCAGTTGAGGCTTTCTTTGTGACCAAATATATAATCTATTTTGGAGAAGGTTCCCAGAGGTGCTGAAAAGAAGGTAAAATATTTTGTGTTTGGTTGAATTTTCTGTAAATGTCTTTTAGGACCATGTGACTCATGAACTCTGTTGCAGTCATTGCTTCTTTTTCTAATTTTGTTTTGTTGACCTGTCATTCGTTGAGAATGGGGTGTTAAAGTCTAAAAAGGGTAATGTATGCAGATGTATGTGTGGATTAAGTTTTATTTTATTTTGTTTTTTCTTTTAAAAATATAGGTGCCTTTGTATTTGGGGCAGAGATATTCAGGATTGGGATATAATCCTATTTAATTTTGCTTATTTTAGTATGTCGTGTCCTTCCCCATCTTTTTGGATTAATTTTGATTGAAAGTCTATTTCAGTAGATATAAGAAGCATGCAGAGTCATATCCATTATGGCTTGGAAAACCATCTTCCAGCACTTTACTCTCAGGTAATATATATCTTTATGACTTATTTGTGTCTCCTGTCGTCAACAGGTCAACAGATTGTTGTGTCTTTTTTACATAGCCATTCTGTTAAAATGTTTCTTTCTGTCTTTTTTTTTTTTTTTTTTTTTGAGAATTGAGTCCAATTACTGACCTGTGGTACTTGGATCCTTTGATTTTGATGTTGGTTGTTTTAGTGTGTTTGTATGCTTGGCTACTTTAAGTTTTGCTCTAGTGAGGTTATTTATTTCATTTGTTTTCCTGAAATTAGTTAGTTTTCTTGGGTTGTATTTTTCCTTTTAGTATCTTCTCTAATGCTGGATATGAAGGCAGTTATTATTTAAATTGGGTTTTGTTTTGAATATCTTATTATCTTCAGCTATCAGGACTGAGAGTGTTGCTGGATATAGTAATTTGGGCTGATATCCATGTTCTTTTAAGGTCTGCATGATATTCCTCAAGACACCTCTGAATTTCATAGTCTCTGTTGAGAAGTCAGGTGTGATTCTAATAGGTTTGCCATCATATGTTACTTGGCCATTATTTCTTGCAGCTTTTAATGTTTTTGTTGTTGTTGTTGTTGTTCTGTATTCTTACTGTTTTGATCATTTAGTGGTGAGACAATTTTCTGGTTTAAAATATTTCTTTCTAAGTCTAATATATTAGGCATTCTGTTAGCCTCTTGTATGTGTACATGCCTCTCCCTTAAATTGGGGAAATTTTATTCTATAATTTTTAAAAATGTTTTCAGAGCTTTGGGATGGGAGTCTTATATTTCCTTTTTTCCACTCTTTTTATTTTTTGCCTTTTCCTCATATCTTGGATTTCTTAGATGTTTTCTGTTAGGCTTTTTTAGAAGTATCATTTTCTTTGGTGGATACATAGTTATCTTCCATTGTATCTTCCACACCTGAGAATCTTTCTCCCATCTCTAGCAATTTGTTGGTTATGCTTATCTCTGTATTTTCTCTTTTCCTCCCAAAGTTCCTTCTCTCCACAATTTCCTCCATTTTTGACTTCTTTAATTATTTGAATTCTATTTTCAGATTCTAAAAGGTTTTGTTGATTTCCTTTATCTCTCTGAGTGTATTTTCCTGCTTTTTCTTCAAGTCCTTCAAATCTTTGTGTGAAACTTTGTTTCCTTCATAATCTTCCTCTTAAGCATAGATGTAAGATTACTGTCCAGGCTACATGCTCCTGTATACCTGTGCCATAATGCTTTGCCTTTTTTTAGTGGTGCTTTTAGGCTGGATTCTACCTATCTGGCTGTCTATCTTAGAGTTGAGGGAATCCCCAATGGCAGGATTCAGAAGGAGGTATCCTCAGTTTTTTGGGTAAGGTGACCAAAGGGTGATGCTTCTTGGGAATTGCCACAGTTCACTGCAGGCCTATGGACCTGTGTGTTAACCATGGCCATTGGTAATCAGGGGATTAGTGTTCTCACCTGGAAAAGTCCTGGAGACAGTTACCCTGCCTCTGGATTTCTTGCTTTGAATTTAGAAAAATGTTGCTTATGCTCTTAAACTTTTTTTCTGGATGCAACCCTCTTGAATCACTAGGATGTCCCTCAGTTAATCCAGTTTAACTAGGGAGAACTGGTTGCCCCATGGTACAATATCTGATGGCTTGATACAGTGGCTCTCAGGCTTCTATAGGTCTACTGTTGGAAATATGTCCAAATAACCTTGTGATAATTAGTAGAAAGTGATCACAGTCTGCATGCATGCAGCTGGAAGCTAGAATCTGGAGCATGCTCAAAACCAGAAACTTTTCTGGAACTGCATGTTATGAGGTCAGATATGAGGTTTCCCCCACTGTGGGATATCCTCCTAACAGAAAGATCCAGTCTACAGTTTCCCATGGTCTGCTGTTCCTCACTCATTTGAGTATTGCCTGCCTGGTTGGCTAACATGGAGAAATTATTTCATAACTCTTTACTTAACTTTAATTTTAATCTTAACTACATAGCTAAGTTTTGTTCAACATGAGTGTGAAATATATTTGATTATTTAAATATAGTTTTCCCAGAAGTTAAATTCAATAGTCATCTTTTCTTTAAAGCCATTAGAGTTATACTGTTCCAGAGAATATAACAATAAAAAAAATCACATTACCTCTAAAATTTATTTTTTCATCTTTAATATTTAACCATTCTTCAAACATGATGACTAATGGGTTCCAGTAAATAAATAAATAAAAAAAAAAACAGATACAGAAGGAACAATGCATGGAAACTCCTCATTGAATCATTATTCTAGAAACTCATCATTGATAAATCTTATATTCCTTATCTTTTCTTCTTCTCATCATTTGACTAAATATGGGAAAAAGAGTGAACAACTACCATAGTAAGGGAACAAGGACTATTTCTAACAGGAACTCAATGACTGGCTCTTTGACATCTCCACCTCCCAAGGGAGGAGCAGTACTGTTAGGCCACAGAGGAGGACTTTGCAGCCAGTCTTGAAAAAAGGGAGTCATATGAAAGGGGAGGAGGTCCTCCCCTATTAGTGGACTTGGAAAGGGGCAGGGAGGAGATGAGGGAGGGAGGGTGGGATTGGGGAGGGAATGAGGGATATAGCTGGGATACAGAATTAACAAAATGTAACTAATGAGAAAAATAAAATTATGGAAAAAAAAGAATGAACAACTTTTTTACATGGTGACCCTGATCAACAGAAAATGAGTTACATCCTCTACCTTGAAATACCACCTTACAAATAAGGATTGTTGTTCCTCTAAGCCTCATCTCTGCCAACACTGATGTTACATTCTTTGCAGCCTTAAGGGCCACTACATCAATATGCTACTATAAAATTAGATATAAATAGATAGATATAGATTGTGTGCATATATATATATGTGTGTGTGTGTGTGTGTGTGTGTGAGTAACATGAAAAACTAAAAAGGGATACTAACAATTAGAAGCCTTTTAGATAAAGACTTTTGAGGAATAAGTAGACAATTAATATTTAGTTCCATTTTTCCTAATGTTGTATATGTTCTTTCATGTTTTCAAACTAAAACTTGTTCATTAGTGATGTTTTGGTACGAATAAGAACTGGGTATAAATAACTTAACTTGCTAAGTCTTCAGTTAGAGATAATTGATTTTGTTTCTGAAACACTCTTAAATCTTGTTATTTTCTGCTTAACCCTAGAAACTAAAATGATTTGTCTGAGAAGAAAGCATAGATATTATATTGGAGAAAAATGGCATTAATCAACTTGGGTCTTCCAGCACTTTGTCTGGTAATTCCTGATTTAATAGGTAATTCCACAGCTGTAAGTAGGAGATAATATTAGAGATCCTACATGATACTTTGTGTAGCCTTAAGAAAGATGTTGTTACAGGACTTTCAAATAAATGTCCTTGCATACCATTACTGTAAACCTAGCTCACTAGTTGTGGATGGTGAAGCCATGTACTACAGAGGAATAACTGTCAATTCTGAAACTAGCATAACATAAAAGTTCACTCTAAGAACTTGCCCTCTTATCCACAGGAAAAGGCATGTCTCATCTATCATCAAAGAAGCTTGTCTTGGCAGCATATGGAGGATTTAAGAGAGATTGAAACTAGTCAAAACATAGAAATCACCTAACTGTGAACATCCCATCCTCAATTGATACATTGACAATACATCTCCTACAAGAATGGCTGAAGAAACATCTCAAAAGAAGGGAAGAAGATTGTAAAAGCCAGAGAAAAACCAGTGTGCCTGCTGTGAGACAGTTTCTTTTAGAGAGGTGAAAACATGGAATTACAACAATGTGGTTCCCTAAACCAATACTATCCAATGCCAACCCCAGATGAAATGCCAAAGTAAATATGTGATATCTCACAGTGCTGTAAATATAAGTAAAGATTTACTGAAGATTAATGGCTGCTAAGAGAAGGGGGCTCAGTATTAGATGGAGCTGCAATTTAAATTATCTAATCCTTGTGATCAATCTAAAATACATGTTCATATGAGTAACACTAAAGAGAGTCTGAGATTGTATTTGTAAATGTGTTTATATACAAAATATTTATGACTATGTTACTTATAATTAAGAGGATAAGAGACATGGATTTAAGAGGTTTTTGATGGTTAATGTCAGAGAAATTGAACAAAAGAGAAAGAGATAGGAAATTTTCTAAGTACTATATCATATATGAAAGTGTGAAAAAATTCTGCCCTCTATAGAGAGTGAAAAGTTAGTTTCACTACACTTTTTTTTTTTATTACCACAAACCAAGGCTCCAGGATAAGGTAGTTTAAATTGGTTTCTAGCATAATAGGTTGATCTGTGACCTTGTTTAGAATATGCACTACAAATTCTAAGCAATTAAATTTCAAAGAAAGATTGGAATAGCCATATCTTCTGAGATTGAAGTTTACTTGAGTCATTTTATTGGGATATGTTTTGTGAAAAGGGGAAATGTGCCTGTCATTGCCTTCATGAAAGTGAATATTTAGGATTACTGTCCTTGAAATTCTTTGAAAGTTACATTTTGAAATGGTTCTAGTTTCTGCCTACTGCATTTTTCCACATATTTTGTGTAGACTGCTGGGATATTCTATTGAGACATCTAATCCACTTTCTTCAAAGCCTTGGTCTTCCTGTTTTTCTAAAGAATTATAACTTACCGTAGAGAGAATCTGACCTCATCCTTGGGACAACTAAGATAGTTATCCTGACATCTTTTGGTTCTGTGTTTAATTGTGACATCTAAGGAAAAATATCAAAACAAATTTGGTCCCGAAAGAATAATATAAACTGCATACTAAAAAGATAACTTGCTGTATACCAGTTCATCATATTCCAAGCAAGTCTGAAATAGAAATTACTAATTTGCATTCCCTTGTATCATCATGTTTTATTTTCCCTATTTACTCAGATATTTTAGTAGTGTAGACAAGAGCTGTGTGACTAGTTTGATCCTCACATGTTCTCATAGAACAATGGTTCTCCTCTGTGAGGTTTTACTCCTTTTGTTCTGGGTGGGGACATGGTAAGTCTTTTACAGAGTTCACCTATGACATGTCCTGCAAATCAGATATTTAGATTATGATTCCTAAAACGGCAAACTATAGTTTTAAAGTAAGACAAATTATGTTTTTTTTTTCTTATCATGTCACTGTAATGTAAGGAAATCTTTTGAAGGTCACAGCATGAGGAAGGTTGAGAAACACTACTGTAGACTGTGAGTAGAATATACAAAGCAGGGGAAATATCATGGCTGCTCCAATCTGTGACCCTGAGCTTGCTTCTTAAGTTTTCCAGAACTGCTGTGTCTTCAGCAAAAGGGACTTACAATGTAGTTATGATGGACAGACAAGAATAATGGCAGTGACTGTTATTATTCAGGTAGTTCCTGGGGACTCCATTTGACTAAAATCTTGCAGGGAGGTTCCCCATACCTTGTATATTGGTTTCCATTAATAAAAAGAGGTTATCATCTATTAAAGTGGCAGGCAGGCATCAGTGTTATAATCAAGGCTGTGTCAAGTACATTTGAGTATTCTACAATGTTTCTTCCCAGAACACAGTCCAGGAGATGGGGTGATCTTTGCAAGCCTTTGTTCAGCATTGCTGTAGATTTATTTGTCACTAGAAGGTGTACCATAGTTACAAAATTGATAGGGAGACATAGCAAAGAGAACAATGCTTTATACCCCTTAACAGTGGATGTAAAGGAGGTCATGTACCAACAAAACCTACCAAAACCTCAATATTAAGAGAAGGAATCACTTGAAGTTGCTTATGCAACTTTATATAGACTACAGACATTGAATGGAAGCAAGAACAAATAACACAGAATACATTTTAAATCACAAGGGAAAATGCCCTTGTTCTAATTTGATAAATATTGTTATTTATGCCCAGGACATTATACATGCTTGACAAAGGGAACTGTATCCCAGGACTATTTTTGTGTGTCCTTTTGTTTTATTTTGAAAAAGAGTATAAGTTGCTCAGGCTGTCCTTGCATATCCTTACTATGTAGATCCAGTAAACCCTGAACTTGTTGTCTTCCTGCTTCTGCCTCCTACCTACATGGGATTATAAACCTGTATTTCCAGCACAGGTGTGATCTAATTTTTCCCATGGAAGCATATGTACATTAGGAGCTCAGTAAAAAACAAGCAATACAGATGATGATAGAAACCACCACACAACTCTTCAGCAAGCTAGAATGGGGCATGAGAATCATGAGTGTGTTTCCCTACCTCCTTAAGACTTGGATTATGAGAGAGAGGAGTTTTGCAATTCAGGATTTTCTATTTTCCTCTACTGGGGCTGGACAGCCAGTGTCTGGCTATTAAAGGGTCTTGGTACAAACCTAATGAAAATGGGATTTTCAGTTTGTAGAAGAATACATACATACGGCTTAGGCAACAGATGGAAACACTACCCCTCTGCTCTGGGATGACAGAGGTGGGAGAAAGAAGCAGTCCCCTGGGGTCTGATTCTCAGATCAATATCAACATTCAAACTTTTTGCCTCGTCTTTAGCTAGACACCAGCAGTAACCAGGGTCCACAATACTGTAGCATTTCAACCTTTTAATCTCCTGTTTTTGCCATGGATTCCAATCCGTTTATTACCAGGGTGTGTGGGTAAATACTTATAAACAGTCGCTTGCCCTGATCTCTGTCCTTACTCATTTGTCTATATCCCTTCTTTATTTGCATTTTCCTCATTTTTATGACACTATCCTTGTTTCTGTTTTTTGTTTTATTTTGTTTTGTTTTGTTTTTCTTTTTCTTTTTTTTTTATCTTAAAATCTCTTCTTCTGCCTGTTGTAACAATGGCAAGGGTCAGTGTATCCTGTAGGTATTGGGTAGACCGATTCTTTTTTTTTTTTTTTTTTTTTTACTTGAAAGAATGGTATTTTCAAGACAGGCCAAAAGTAAAGGAAGCAGGACAGAACAGTGGCATTAAACACAATTTCTTACTCTTGGAGTTGTTTAAAACAGAAATGATTGCTTTTGGATGGCTGGAAAGAAGCAATTTCCAACCATACTGCTTCAACATTGAAGGGATGAGATTAACTTTCAATTTGTGAGGCATTGTGTGTGTGTGTGTGTGTGTATGTGTATGAGTGTGTGTGTGTGTAGGAAAGATATTGATGTAGGTGTCTTTCTCACCTGCCTTCTATATTATGTTTCAAACTGGGTCACTCTAAATCTAGAGCCAACTTACTGGCTGTTCAGTGAGTCTTCAGGATCCTTGTACCTCCTTTCCTACCACTGAGATTGCATGCAGCAGCTTACACATCTTGATTTTATGTGAGTTCTGTGGATCTCAATTCAAGTCCTCTTGTCTATTCAGCAAGGATTGTAGTAACTGAGCCTTTCCCACAACCCTGAGGACACTTATCTTTGTAAACACCGAGCCATTTTGTGTGCTTGCTGACAAATAAACTGAAGAACTTCTGCAGGCTATCAGTAAGATATCATGGTTTGCCATAGCCCTCATTCTTGATTCTAGAAAATGTAAAAACAATTCTTCATAGGGACTTACTCCACACCAAATACTTACATCCACCTCTATTTGAATCTGTGTGTTTGTCTAAATTCTATAGAGAATTCCTAGCTTGATTTATTTAAAAAGGAAACATTGATACATCATGGAACTTACCAAAGGTTACTGGATTCTGTCCTTAAACCTGTGCATTCCAAGAGAGATGTTCTTAGCTGTTACTGAACATGAGTTTCTAATCTTCATTCTGAGATTTTCTTTTTGCATGCTGTGTGCCCTTAGCCTCACTGTACTCTTTCTCTGAAACTCATTTCTTCATTTTATTGGCATCTACCAGCACACAATAGCTTCAATAGCCACTCTTTGTTTATTGAATTGCTTGGAACTCAGTTACCCTGGATCATTAATTTTCAGCTTGGGCTAATATTTTAGCACTGTGACCTCCCCAAGCCCTGCTGATTTTTCATATCAGAGTCTACAGGGGTGGGGTGGCCAATGGATGTAAAGTGCTGACAAAGAGAATCATCCGCTGCTCAAAACCTTTCCACTCCAAAGGCACTTTACCAGTGTTCCAAAATTGGCTCTATGTGTTTCTTAGAGTAAAATTCCACTGGTGGATGGCATTCTATCTGGCAACACGAATTGTTTTTTCTAAGCTTTGTAACCGGGTAATGATTGCACAGGCTGCTGGAAATCTGCTCCCTTTGAATTTGACTTCCTTTGGAAGTGAAATATTCTGTTCATGGTTAGGCACAGACAAAGTAGAGCTGTCAGGGCTAGTATATGAAACATTTTCCCAAATGATCATATGTTAATAGCTTGGTCCCCAATGAAGTGCAATAAGAGGTGGGGCTGGGAGAATTGACTGAGTCATGAACAACCTGATTTTATTCAGCATGACTATCTATGGGATCCAAAATTCATGATGTTATTACGATGTGGCCTCAAATTCTAGAGGTTGGGCATAGTTACAAGAAGTAGGTCACTGGACAAACATACTTTTGACCTGTGGGGTCATTCTATTTCTCTAACTGCTTCCTTTCTGGAGCCTGTCCTAGAAGTGAGGCACTTTGATCATACTGTGCTCCTTGCCTTGATGGTTTGCCTTACCCCACACAACTTAGAGACCTTCAATCCAGATGAAGAAACAATGAATCTTTAAAACAAGGTACCCAACAAAACTTTCGGGGCATTTTGGCACATGCCATTAATTCTCACTGAGGTAGCCAGACTTCTGTGAGTTCAAGACCTGACAGGGCTAGTTAAACAGAGAAACCCTTTCACAGAAAACCAGAACAACCCTCACCGTAGCCCTTCTTCCTCAAATTGGTTCTGCAGGTATTTTCATGATTTTCATAAGAAGTGATTGAACTAACTATTTGCTTAGTTGACAAGGGTTTTGCTTGCCTTTAGTACTGAAAGAAGCTTCAACTGACTCACCAGGGCTGAAATTTCTCTGTTACTTTATTTATTTTTTTTTCAATGCAGTTTATTCAGGAATCTTGAACAATCATCTGACCCTGGGGAAAGCCAGCCCACAGCTTAAATAGCCTCTGGGTAGCCAGCCCCAGCATGCCAAGTGGGCAATGCAGATAGGTCCACATATATGGAAGCAAGCCAGATCCTCAGCCTTAGCCAAATGTGGAGTTGTTCGTGACAGAGAGCACTCACCATCGGGAAGGTGGAAGGTGGAAACCAGCTCAATCTTTAAGGCGCAGCATTACGCAGCTCTCTACAGTTCCCCCTTTTTGTTTTAGACGCATCAGGCAAGAGTAGAGGTCTAATCTCTGATATTAGAAATAAATTGGGACTTTGTACTGATCTTCATTTAGGTCTCATCCACCCAAAGAGCATCAGAACCGTCCGATACCTTTTTCTCAGAGGCGGGACCTGGGGCATCAACCCGCATGCAATCAGGCATACTCTTCTCTGGGTCCAAAGCGGCTGACCCTGAGTGCAGTGCTTAGCCTCGCATCCTGAGCTTAACATTTTAGCTTTTTATGGTAGCCAACCATGCTTGGGGAGACTGTCCTGCTTCAATGGCTGTAAAGGCCTGAATCTGTTTATTCTTAGAATGAAATGACAGGTTCAGAATCACTCCTGTGTCCTCAAATTCTTTCTTGCACATACACTGGTTCCAAGAAGACACTGAAGCAACTGACTTCTAGCCTTGCCCTCCATTACATTGAAAAGCTGAAGAGAGAGGCCACTGTTATTCAATTCTGCTAAAGAACAGAGATTAGTTTCCAGACCCTTAGTCACTTTACACAGTCAAATGTTCTTGATTACCACATGATAACATTATGCTGCGCAACCATAGTCTTTTTATCTTCTGTTAAAAATATGGACTTCACAGAGGCCTAGAGATAGAGCTTACTGGCCATCACTGCAGGAAATTTAACCTAATATCCAGAGAGAAAATTAAGGAACCCTTCCCCACTGCTGGTGGGAATGTAAACTTGTACAACCACTCTGGAAAGCAATCTGGCGCTTTCTTAGACAACTAGGAATAGCGCTTCCTCAAGATCCAGCTATACCACTCCTAGGCATATATCCAAAAGATTCTCAAGTACACAATAAGGACATTTTCTCAACCATGTTTGTAGCAGCCTTATTTTTAATAGCCAGAAGCTGGAAACAGCCCAGATGCCCGTCAGTGGAAGAATGGATGCACAAATTGTGGTATACCTACACAATAGAATATTACTCTGCAATAAAAAAAAAAAACAAGGAAATCATGAAATTTGCAGGTAAATGATGAGATCTGGAAAAGATCATCTTGAGTGAACTATCCCCGAAGCAGAAAAATTTTAATTTTATTTATATATAGTTTTCTCCTATCACCCCACAGGTCTTTTGATTATATATTATGGTTTTCAATTTAGCATTTGTTGTAGGGTTCCTAAATATGCAAAACAGTGGGTCTCCATTTCTTGTGCTTTCTTCTGGTTTCTTTTCCTTCTATTTGTTTTGTTCAAATATGATGTGTTCAATATTATATCCCATTATATTTGCATAGAAAAAGCATGTTTGTTTTCTAAAGAAGGGCAGAAAGAGGGTAAATCTGTTTGGGTGGGTAGGTAGGGAGGGCAGGGAGGAACAGAAGGCAGGTAAACTGTAATTATGAAATATTATGTGAACAAAATATATCTTCAACAATTTGAAAACAATATCAAAATAAATTAATTTATATATATATAATATAGAGTTAACAGTTATATGCCTGCCCAGTTTAATTGCCAAAAATACTTTTTTTATTGAAAAACTTGACATTGTTAAGCTGAGTCTTCCAAAAAACAAATAAATGAATATATGATATAAACATGCAACCCCTGTACTGACTAACCAGACTGTCAGGCAAAGACCACAGTCACTGGAATTGAGGGCATCCCAAAACTAAATGATTTAAAAGGGATGAAAACTAGAGGATTTATAATGGGATGAAGAGCACTTATAAGTGGATGAAAATTGCACTGGAAGACAATTTCTGCAAACCTTGATTTGTTAGAGGTCTTAAAAGCCCCATTTGAGATGGAGCAGGTATCAGAGACTCTTGGCTAGATGTGTAAGAGTCCAGACTTTCCTGGCAACTTTGGTGGTCCTATTATCCCTTGGTCAGATATGAAAGGCCCTACAGTACATTGAGCATTTTATCAGTGCTTCTTTAATAGATGCCAAGTTTCTAGAATCCAGGAGATAAAATCGAAGTTTGATAAATGTCTTGGGAATATGGTAAAGGTTCTGATATCTTTAGGGTAATTAGGGAAGGACCCAGAGTCCCTTCCAAAGGACCACGATGCCCTAGAATACTTTGATCAGATAGAATAGGATCTATAGTCCCTTGGGCAGATAATCATGTTTCTAGAGTGTCTTCGAAGGTGTTAATGTTCCTCTAGTACCTTTTGAAGATGAAGAATCCAAGACCTGCTGGACCACATGATGAATATGCTAAAACCTCCTGAGCTAAAGAAGGGCCTAAAAACTCTTGGGAAGTTGTAGACATTTCTGGAAACTTTTTATCAGGCTTAGAATGTTTATTTTTTCCTTTCTTGATGTGGAAATTCCCAGAGCCCCTTCGGTAGCTGACAAATCTCCTGAATACACTTGCTGAGTCAGTGAAGCTCTTGTAGAACTTACAGAAGAAATACACAATTCTGGACACAACTGGCCTGATAACACAGATCCTAAGGTCTGCGGTAGTGATGGAGTAGGTAGAAGTGAACCTTAAGAAGATGAAGCTGACAGGAAATGTCTTGCAGATCCCAGAGTAGGCAAATATATCCTCATATCTACTCCTACTGAGGGCAGGAGTCCTAGGATACCCTGGGAAGACAGGGAATGTGCCATATCTCCTGTACTATGTAGAGAATGTCCTGTGTGGGTGTTGTCAGTTTTAGAGTTTGTTGTGTAGATGAAGAATATCCCACACTTCCTTGGGGAGAGGGCAAAGGTCTTACACTCTGTTCTGAGACTGCGGGCCTTTTCTGTTGCCATTGGGTAGATGGCATCAAACTTAGGGTCCCTGAGCAATATTGAGATACTCCTAGATACCCATGATAACGTGGAAAATAATAATAGAGTCTCCTGTGATGGTGGAGAAAAGAATGAAAGTGATGGAGCCACTGGTGAGGGTCCAGGAGCACTTGGGCCCAAAGGGGAAATTTCAAGAGCAGCTTGTGCTGATGGCAAAGGTTATCTTGTGCAGAGTGTGAAATTCCAATTTTGCTTGGGAATGATAACAAAGGTCCTTTAGATTCCTGGATAATTGGAAAAATACCAGTAGTACTCTCAGTGGCTGGGGAAAGTTTCAGAGGCCTTTGCAAAGGCAACAAGGATCATTTAACTCTAGCTTAGTATGAAGAAGGTTCTATTTCCAGAGGCCCCTAATCAGGGAGGGAATGTCCTGAAATCCCTTGTGCTAATAAGGGATGTTTTAGTTCTGCTGGGAGGTGGGGCCAATGTCCAAAATATTCAAGTGAAGATGGAAATGTTTCCTGAATGCCTTGGGAAAATAGGAAAGGTTGTATTGTTTCCTGGGCAGATTGGAAAAAACACAGAATTCTTGGGGCAGATGGTGTTTCCAAGACCTGCAGACATATGGTGAAGTTCTTAGGTGCACCTTATTAGAAGCTGATCTTACCAGAGATGGTAGCAAAGGTGATAAATGTTCTCCATCAAGAAGACAGGAGGCAGAAGGGTCTTTAGATTCTCTAGAAGATACAGAAATTATCATGTCCCCTCGTGGCACAAGTCCTAGAGGTTTTTCTGCCTATGTGTACTTTCCCTCAGACTCAGATGCAGATAGGGAAATTTACTCAGCTCCTAAGTCAGATTTGGAAATTGATGGAACACTTTGATCTAGGAGAAAAAGTAATGGAGTGCTTGACAGAGGTGAAGCATTTTTCTGAATCCCCAGGGCAGATGGTGAAATTATAGACCCTTTGGAGTATACACAGTAGGCCATTGAGACTCTTGGGATGATATGGATTGTCCAGGAAGTCCTTGGGTAGATTGGCAACCTTTCATAGCTGCTTGGCCAGATATGCAATATTTGATGGCTTTTTGGAAAGGTAAACAAGCTGT
This sequence comes from Meriones unguiculatus, assembly GCF_030254825.1. Classification (NCBI taxonomy): domain Eukaryota; kingdom Metazoa; phylum Chordata; class Mammalia; order Rodentia; family Muridae; genus Meriones; species Meriones unguiculatus. The sequence continues at coordinate 7,247,413 of NW_026843709.1, forward strand.
GTGATTCTCTTGAGGAATAGTTGTGGCTCTTGCTGTTTCTTTTGGAGCAAGGGAAGATAAATTTATTTTTGCAGAAGAAAGGATAATGAAATTGTCTTCCTTGGCTGGGAAAGTTGTGAAGTCCACTTGGTCTAAAGGATCATCTCTTAACCTCTGTTTGGTAAAGATGAGATATCTGGGGCCTACTTGGGAAGAGGAAGATTGCATAATTTCTCCCCTCTGAGAAGGACTATTCACAAAACGATCCTTTGTAGATGGGGAATATTGAACAGCACTGTGTTTGGATATGGTAGATCTCAGGGCCTCTCCCTCAGATAAGGAATGTGTTGAGGTGTCTTGGTGCAGTTGGTGAGTGTTTCCCAAACCTATGGATATATGGTAAAGTTCCAAAGTACACCTTATTAGATCCTGATCTTACTGGAGATGCTAGTGAAGGTGATAAGTGTTCTCCAGCAAGAAGAGAGGAGGCAGAAGGGTCTTTAGATGCTCTGAAAAAACAGAAAATGTTAGGTCTGCTCATAGCACAAGCCCTAGAGAGTTTTGTGCACATGTGGACTTTCCCTCAGACCCAGGTGCATATAGAGAAGATTCCACAGCTCACAAGTCAGATTTGAAAAGAGACAGAGAACTTTGAGCCAGGTGAAAAAGTACTGGAGTGCTTTACTGAGGTGAAGAATTTCCCAGAATCTCCAGGGCAGATGGTGAAATTACTAGACCTTTTTGGATAGGCACTGTAGGCCCTTGAACCTCTTGGGATGATATGGATTGTCCTTGAAGTCCTGTTCTAGATTGTCAACCTTTAAACAGCTGCTTGACTAGATGTGAACCTATGATGGGCTTTCGGAAATGTATAGAAGGAGTGTGAATCTCCTGAGGAAGAGTTGTGGCTATTGCTGTTTCTTTTGAAGCTGGAGAAGATAAAGTCAACATTTTTGCAGAAGACAGCTTCTTGAAAGTGTTTTCCTTCACTGGGAAATGTATGAAGTCCACTTGTTCTGAAGGATCATCTCTTAACCTCTTTTTGGTAAAAATGAAATGTCTGGGACCTACTTGGGAAGAGGAAGAGTGCTTAATTTCTTCCTGCTGAGAAGGGCTATTCAAAAAACCCTTCTTTGTAGATGGGGAAGATTGAACAGCACTGTGTTTGGATATGGTATATCTTAGGACCTCTACCTCTAATGGGGAACATGTTAAGGTGTCTTTGGCATATATGCAAAGGTTGACTGTGGCTTCAGAATTAGGGGAATTTATTAGAGCTTCAAAATGGCTTGGCCTTTCCTAGAGCTTCATGGGCACATGTGAGAGGTCTAAGAGCTTTGTGGGCAGGTAGGGACTTTATTAGACCTCCTTAATTACTTGTGGAACTTCCAAAAACACTTTCTTCAGATGAGGAAGGAGATGATGACTTTGGATTAGAGATGACAGGTTCCAGGTCCAGCTGGACAGACAACAGAGATTCCAATGACCCTTTGGCACATAAGTTAGAATTAATAAATTTTGGAGTATGTTACAGAAGTGATAAAGATAGTTGTGGGCATGTGGAAATCATGACATCCTTTTGGATAGGTGGGGAAAGGTCTATATCATCTTCTGAATTTGTGAGAGATTGCTGATTCTCTTGGGGATATAGGAAATTTCCCACAGATACCTATGAATTTTGGGAGGCTGCTCTGTGGATTTGTACTCTGGTAGAATCCAAGAAATCCCCTTATTTAGATGTGAAGGATGGTGTAGTGTACTCTTGTGAACACATGTCCCTTCCCATAGCCCCTTTATAATGGATGGGCACAACCAAAACCGTGTGGTAAACAGGCTGTGTCCTAGAACATCTTTTGTATATGTGCCACATCCAAGAGCCATTGCTAAATTATGGACTTGGCATGACACCCTTTTGTAAATGTATCCAGTCCCACAGTCCCTTTCTGTGATTGGGTAGTACATGGAGCATCTGGAATAGGTTTTTGATGTCCTAGTAACTCTGGTGTATATTTAGAAATTACAAGAGCCTGTCTGATGTTGGCAAAGTTTTCTAGAGACTCCAGTGGAGGTTGGGAACGTTGTATTATCTCAGCCCCCTCCTCACTGAAAGATGTGGAACCTGCAAGGCTCTCTTGGTGTTTTGTGGCATATATTTGTCTGTTTTGGGAGTGCTGACAAGTAGAGGGCCCTTTTTTCTACTGGGTGATATTTGAAGTCCTCTTGGTCTGTGAGCTCCCCATGCTCAGAGGGATCATCTCTCAATTTTTTCCTGGAATAGAAATGTCCATGCTCACTTTTCATAGCAAATTTTTTTTGAATCTCCATTCAGAGAGAAGCAAAGGTTTGGGAAAATTTCTATAATGCTTTTCTGTTGATGTGGACAATCCTAGACACAACTTGAAAGAATGGGATGGACTCAGAACCACTGGGAAGAGATGGTGAAGCTGATAGATCCCTTTGTGTGTTTACTGAAGGCACAATAATTGCTTGGGCAGACTCAGAGATCCTACCACCTTCTATATATGTGTGGAACTCTCAAGAGCCCCTTGTGAAGAGGGCAAAGTTCCTTGATCTGCTGATGTATATGGGGATTTTTTTTTTATTTCTGCTTGTGCATATTTGAGGGTCTCATTTGGGGAGGTGTGCTTGGGATTAGGTCCTTTTGGTATGTTAGAGATGCTCTGAGAACGCTTTTTAATGATGAAGGCATTTAAAGCCCTCTTGGTTTAATTAGGAAGTTCTGAAAAAACCTTGGTCAAAAGGGTGAATACCCAAGCTTACTTTACTAGAAAGGAATAGTATAGTGTACTTTTTGGGAGAGAGGGAACATATTTGGAAGTCTTCCTGAAAGGAAGCAACTCTCTGGCCCCCTTTGAAAGCTGTCCAGGTTGTTCATCTCTATTGAATAAAGGGGAAAATGATAAATCACAAGCCTTTAGAGAAGGCTTGGAGCATTCTTTGACTAATGGGGCCCTTTGGAGGTCCTCTTAATAAGAATGGTCTGGTCTAAAAACTTTTCAGGGAGATTTGGAAAGATTGGAGCTTGCTTGGGTAGAGGATGATCTTTTGAAACCCCCTCTGGAATAGGATGCATGTGTGAATTTCCTCTAGCAAGGGGGAGGTTTTTGGAACTCCTGGGCAGATATTAAATGCCCCTTAGGCCCTTGAACATATTTGGGTAGTCCCAGAACCCCTTGGGTGGTTATCAACAATTTGTGAGCCTCTTGGGAAGTACAAGAACCCAGAGACCCTTGGTTAGATAGGGAAGGCTTTAAGGACCCTTGAATATGTGGGGAGGTTACCAGTCCACTCTGGCAATCTGGAAGACTAAATGGAAGAGCAAGCAGAAGATTGCACAGCCACTGAGTTCACATGTTCTTCTACAACAGAAGACGAAATCAGTCTTCTTTTCACCTTCTCAGGCATGTGCAAATATTTTATTTGTTCTTGTTTTCGGTTTGCAACATTTTATTGAGTATTTTTGCATCAATGTTCATAAGAGAGATAGGTCTGAAACTTTTTTTTTTTGTTCAATCTTTGTACACTTTTGGTATCAAGTTGACTGTGGCTTCATAGAATGAGTTTTTTAATGTTCCTTTTGTTTCTATTTTGTGGAATAGTTTGAAGAGAATTCGAGTTAGCACTTTTTTGAAGTTCTGGTAGAATCCTCTGCTGAAATCACTGGGTCCAGGGAATTTTTTTTTTGAAGGGAGACTGTTGATGGCTGCTTCATTTTACTTGGGGTATATACAGTTATTAAACCATTCTACCTGATCTTGACTTAAATTTGGTATATGGAATCTATTAAGAAAATTGTCCATTTGATTTAGATTTTCAAAGTTTGTGGCATGTAGTCTTTATTAGTATGACATAATGATTGTTGGGATTTCCTCCATGTCTGTAGTTATGTCCACTTTCTTATTTCTGATTTCGCTCATTTCCATAGTTTCTCTCAACCACTTAGTCAAAGGGGTTTGCTATCTTGTTGATAGACAAGGATCAGCGATTGCTTTCACTGATTCTTCTTTTTAAATTCTTTATTAATTATACTTTATTCACGTTGTATCCCCCATGGTTCCCTCCCTCCTTCCATCCCAATTCCTCCCTTCCTCCACCCTCTGCATGCATGCCTCTCCCAATATCCACTGCTAGGGTAGGTCTTCTTTTCCTTCCTTCTGATCCTAGTCAATTAGGTCTTTATAGCAGTGGCTGCATTGTCTTCTTCTGTGGCCTGGTAATGCTACTTCACCCTCAGTGGGAGGTAATTAAAGAGCAGGCCAATCAATTCATATGCACGACAGTCTCTGTTTTATTACAATGGAATTCACTTGGCATTGGCTACATCTGTACAGGGGTATTAGGTTATCTCCATTCATAGTCTTTGGTTGGAGCATTAGCCTCTGGTACGACCCCTGTGCTCAGATTTTTTGGTTCTGTTGCTCTCCTTGTGGACTCCCAGTCCTCTCCAGATCTTACAGTTTACAACTACTTTCGTAAGATCCTCTTCACTCTGCCCAAAGGTTCACCATAACTCTCAGCATCTGCATTTATACTCTGCAGGGCAGAGCCTTTTAGAGATCTTTTGTGTCAGGCTCCTGACTTGTTCCTTCTTTTCTCCTTCTTCTGATGTCATTCCTCTTTGCCTTTCTGGATAGGAATTGAGTATTTTAGCAAGAGTCCTCCCTCTTGCTTAGTTTCTTTAGGTTTACAGATTTTAGTAGGTTCTATATGAGTGAGTATATTCTGTGTGCATATTTCTTCTTCTGGGACAGCTCAGTCAGGATGATCTTTTCCAGATCCCACTATTTACCTTCAAATTTCATGATTTCTTGTTTTTTTTTATTGCTGAGTAATATTTCATTTTGTAGATATACCACAATTTGTGCATCCATTCCTTCACAGAGGTGCAACTGGGTTGTTTCCAGCTTTTGGCTATTACAAATAAGGCTGCTACAAACATGGTTGAGCAAAGGTCCTTATTGTGTACTTGAGACCATTTTGGGTATATGCCTGGGTGTGGTATGGCTGGATCTTGAGGAAACATTATTACTAGTTGTTTGAGAAATCACCAGATTGGTTTCCAGAGGGGTTGTACAAGTTTACATTCCCACCAGCAGTGGAGGAAGGTCCCCTTTCTCCACAACCTCTCCAGCATGTGTTGTCACTTGAGATTTTGATCTTAGCCATTGTGATGGGTGTAAGGTGAAATCTCATGCACCTTTTGATTTTCATTTCCCTGATGGCTCATGAGGTTGAGCATTTCTTAAGTGTTTCTCTGACATTCGATATTCCTCTGCAAAGAATTCTCTGTTTAGCTCAGTACTTGATTTTCTAATTGGATTACTTGATTTGTTGCTGTTTAACTTCTTTAGTTCTTTATATATACTGGATATTATCCCTCTGTCAGATATAGGATTGGTGAAGATCCTTTCCCAATCTGTAGGCTGTCAGTTGGTTCTGAGGACAGTGTCCTTTGCTTTACAGAAACTTTTCAGTTTCATGATGTCCCATTTATTGGTTTTTGCTCTTACAGCCTGTGCTGTTGGTGTTCTGTTCAGGAAGTTGTCTCCTGTGCCAATGAGTTCAAGGCTCTTCCCCACTTTTTCTTCTAAGCAGTGTAGTGTGTCTGGTTTTATGTTGAGGTCTTTGATCTCCATGGACTTTAGTTTTATGCAGGGTGATAAGTATGGATCTATTTGCATTTTTCTACATGTAGACATCCAGTTAGAGCAGCACCATTTGTTGAACATGATGTCTTTTTTCCATTGAATGGATTTGGCATCTTGATTCCATTGATCCACCAGTCTATTTCTTTGCCAGTACCATGCAGTTTTTAGTATTGTTGCTCTACACTACAGCTTGAGATCAGGGATGGAGTTATCTCCTGAAGATCCTTTACTGTAGAGAATTGTTTTAACAATTCTGTGTTTCTTGTTATTCCATATTAAGATTAGAATTTTTCTTTCAAGATCTGAAAGAATTGTGTTGATAATTTGATGGGAATTGCATTGACTCTGTAGATTGCTTTTGGTAAGATGGCCATTTTTACTCTATTAATTGAGCAAAGCCATGAGCAAGGGAGATCTTTCCATTTCTGATACTTCTATTTCTTTCTTCAGAGACTGGAAATTTCTTTCATACAAGTCTTTGACTTACTTGGTTAGGTTCACACCAAGGTACTTTATGTCCTTTGTGACTATTGTGAAGGGTATTGTTTCTCTAATTTCCTTCTCAGCCATTTTGTCTTTTGTATACAGTAGGGCTATTCATGTTTTCATTTTATTTTGTATCTGGCCACTTTGCTGAAGGTGTTAGTCAGCTGTAGGGGTTCACTGGTAGAATTTTTGGGGTCACTCAAGTATACTATCATAACATCTGCAAATAGTTATACTTTGACTTCTTCCTTTCCAATTTGTATCTCCTTGAGCTTCTTCAACTATATTATTGCTCTAGAAAGGACTTCAAGAACAATGTTGAAGAGATATTAAGAGAGTGGCAGCCTTACCTTGTCTCTGAAGTCATTGTTAATGATTTAAGTTTCTCTCCATTGAGTTTGATATTGGCTATAGGCTTGCTGTATATTTCCTTTACTATGTTCTGGTTTGTGCCATCTATCCCTGATTTCTCCAAGATTTTAAATATGAATGGATGTTGGATTTTTTCAAATACCTTTTCATCATCTAAGGAGATGATCAAGTCATTTTTTTCCTTCAGTTTTTTTTTTTTTTTTTTTTTTTTGTTTGTTTGCTTGTTTTTTTATGTAGTGGATCACATTGATGGATTTCCTTATATTGAACCACCTCTGGATGAAGCCTAATTGGTCTTAGTGGATTATATCTTTGATGTGTTCTTGGATTTTGTTGGCAAGTATTTTGTTGAGTATTTTTCATCAGTGTTCATGAGAGAGATTGGCCTGAAATTCTCTTTCTTTGTTGGTTCTTTTTGAAGTTTAGGTAGCAAGGTGAGTGTGGCTTCATAGAATGAGTATGATAATGTTCTTTCTGTTTCTATTTTGTGGAATAGTTTGAAGAATATTGGTTTTATCTCTTCTTTGAAGTTTCAGTAAAATTCTGCACTGAAACCATCTGTCCCTAGGCTTTTTTTTTTTTCATGGTAGATTTTGATGACAGCTTCTGTTTCCTTAGGGGTTACAGGACTATTTAGTTGGTTTACCTGGTCTTGATTCAGCTTTACATGTAGAATGGTTCAAGAAAACTATCCATTTCATTTAGATTTTCAAATTTTGTGGCATATAGACTTTGGAAGTAAGACCTAATTATTGTTTGGATTTCTTCAGTTTCTGTGGTTATTTCCTCCTTTTCTTTTCTGATTTTGTTGATTTTGATAGTATCTTTCTGTCTTTTAGTTAGGTTGGCTAAGGGTTTGTCTATCTTGTTGATTTTCTCAAAGAACTAGATCTTGGTTTCATGATTCTTTTAATTGTTTTATTTGTTTCTAATTGATTGATTTCAGCCCTGAGTTGGATTATTTCCTGCTGTCTACTCCTCTTTGTTTTGTCTGAGTGTTTTTTTCTAAAGCTTTTAAGTTGCTTGCATGAGATGTTTCAAATTTCTCTTCCTTCCTTCCTTCCTTCCTTCCTTCCTTCCTTCCTTCCTTCCTTTCTTTCTTTCTTTCTTTCTTTCTTTCTTTCTTCCTTTCTTTCTTTCTTTCTTTCTTTCTTTCTTTCTTTCTTTCTTTCATTACACTTAATTCACTTTGTATCCCTCCATAAACGCCTCCCTACCCCCTCCCCATGCTACCCTCTCACCTCTACTTTGCTCATGCCCCTCTCCATGTCCACTGGTAGGGGAGGTCTCCCTCTCCTTTCTTCTGATCTTAGTATAAAACATCTCATCATGAGTGGCTGCATTGTCATCTTCTGTGGCCTGGGAAGGCTGCTCCCCCATCAAGGGGAGGTGATCTAAGAGCATGCCAATCAGATTATTTCAGAGGCAGTCCCTCATCCCATTACTATATAACCCACTTGGACACTAAACTGCCTTGGGCTACATCTGTGCAGGGATTCTAGGTTATCTCCATGCATGGTATTGGTTGGAGTATGAGTCTCTGGGAAGAACCCTGTGTTCAAATTTCTGGTTCTGTTGCTCTCTTTGTGGAGTTCCTGTCTTCTCAAGGTATTACTATTTCCCACTTCCTACATAAGATTCCATGCACATTGCCAGTCAGTTGGCCATAAGTATTAGCATCTGCTTTGATAGTCTTTCTCAAATTTCTTCTTGAAGACACTTAGTGCTATGAACTTTCCTCTTAGCACTGCTTTCATTGTGTCCCATAAATATTGGTATGTGGGTTTTCATTGAATTCTAGGAAGACTTTAATTTTTTTTCTTTATTTCTTCCCTAACCCAGCTGTTATTTAGTAGCAAGTTGTTCAGTTTCCAAGAGTGTGTAGGCCTTTTGCTATTTTTGTCATTGAGGTCAAGTTTTAGTCCATGGTGATCAGATAGTATAGAAGGGATTATTTCAATCTTCTTGTATCTCTTGAGTCTTGCTTTGTGACCACCTATATGCTCTATTTTGGAGAAGGTTTTATGAGTTGCTGAGAAGGTGGTAAATTCTTTTCTTTTTTGTTTAGGTGAAAGGTTCTGTAGATGTCTGTGAGATCCATTTGATTCGTGACCTCTGTCAGGGTTATTGTTTCTTTGTTTAATTTCTGTTTTGTTGACTGGTCCTTTGTTAAGAGTGAGGTGTTGAATTTTTCCACTATTAATGTGGTGGAACCTATGTATGGTTTAAGTTTTATTAAAGTTTCTTTTACAAATGGGGATGCCCTTAAATTTGAGGCATTGATGTTCAGGATTGTGATATCTTCCTGATGGATTTTTTCCCTTGATGAGTATGAAGTTTCCTTCTCTAAAGTTTTTTTTCTTTTTATTTATTTTGGTTGGAAATCTATTTTATTAGACATTAGAATGGCTACTCCTTCTTGCTTCTTGGTTCCATATGCTTGGAAAACCATCTTCCACCCCTTTAAACTCAGTTAATGTCTATCTTTTTTATTTAGGTTTGTTTCTTGTATGCAACAGATTGTTGGGTCTTCTTTACACATCCACTCTGTTAGTCTGGGTCTTTTTTATTGGAGAATTGAGCCTATTGATGATGAGGGAGATTAATGATCAGTGCCTGTTAGATCCTTTGATATTGATGTTGACTATATTAGTGTGTTTGTGTGTTTGGCTACTTTTTGTTTTGCAGTAGTGAGGTTATTTATTTCCTGTGTTTTCTTGACAGTATTTAGTTTTCATGGATTGTATTTTTCCTTATAGTATCTTCTGTAATGATGGATTTGTGTGTAGGTATTGTTGAAATTTGTTTTTATCATTGAATATCTTGTTTTGTAAGTCTATGAGTACTGAGCATTTTGCTGGGTACAGTATCCTAGGCTGACTTCTGTGTCTTCTTAGTGTCTGCATGATATCAGTGCCCCTCATCAACTTCTTTGATTACTTTGGTTGCAAGTCTATATTATTAGCTATTAGCAGAGCTACACCTGTTAGTATTTTGGAACACAACCTGCTCCTGTGTTACCCAGCAACCTATGATGTCATCATGTGTTGCCTGCCAGGTGGCCACACCTGGAAGGCATGGTAACCTTGCCCCTTAAAGGGCTAACCCTGACACATAGTCTCTCTCTTATACTCTCTTACTTTCCCTCTCTTACACTCTCCTTTCCCTCTCTTACTTTCTCTTACTTCCCTCTCTTACCCTCTTACTCTCTCTGTCTTTCTTTCTCTCTCTTAGGGCACACCTTCCCTTTTCTCTCTCCTGTCCTGCTTCCCGCTTCCTGCATACCCTCCTAATAAATTTCTTCCAGAGAATATTGGTTAACCAGCCTCATTGATTTTTTAATAAATAATAACTTTCGTGCCAAAACCCGGGAAGGGCTGGCCTAGCTTTGCTAGGAATCTATCTGGACTCCTGTAATTTAATGAGATGATTTCAACCCATTTTCTCTGTTCTATAACAAAAAATTTCACTGCTTTCTCTCCTTTTCACTGAGTCCTGCTGCCACTGCAGTCCCCTGCCTGTGTGGCCCTGGCCAAGGTGTGCAAAGCCCGGGGCTGAGAATAGCAGCTATGCAGTCCAGCTCTTGCTGCAGTGGCTCTGGTGGCAGTGAAGGCCAGCCCCGCCCCAGCTTGGATCGCTGTGCTGTCTGCAGTGGCAAGGTTTGTAAGAGGGTAGGTGCTCTGCCTGGGTTCACTGTGGGGAGGCAAGCCAAAAGGGACTGTGTGTTTGATACTCCCCCACCACCACTGTGTGAGCCGACAATGAGCCCCCACTCCAGCCAGCACTCCGAGTCGCAGATACATTCAACGCGAAAATCAACTTTGCAAAACTTTGTAAGAAATTTCTGAAAGTTTGAGCACAGCTGTGGAACTTTTAAATTTTCCGCGGAATGCCCAGCCACCGCCATGTTTGCTTTGGGACGATTGGGGGCATAACTATATCTTAACAACATGGCCCAGTGCCATCTTCGGTTCAGTCAAAGAGGCCCTGCCTCCTGCACACCCAGCCATTTCTACATGCAGTCCTCCCCCCCCGTACTCCCTCCATCCCTTTCCAAAGCTGCTTTTCCATGCTTTCTTCTGACTATTTACAAGCTCTCTCTTCCTGATTTCTATACACTCTACTCTTATATTTTAAAATGCTTTAAATTCCTTATCTAGTGATTTATATAATTTTCACATTGGGTTTGCATTTATAAGTCTTAATCATAATTAACTGCATATCTTGTCTTTTAGACTAGGCCAAAATGAGTCTCATTTCAAGTTGGTATGGATTTTTATAAAAATTCAAAGTTACATTTTACTATGTTATGATTCAACCCTGCTTCAAAATAAATTTTATATAATCATAAAATTTTAAAGTTGTAAATATATATTCAAATTAAGTTGGTTTAAAGTATAAGATTGTCACTGCCTCCTACTATGTGTTGCTCAAATATATATATTTTTTCTCTTCCATAATTTTATTTTTCTCATTAGTTACATTTTGTTAATTCTGTATCCCAGCTGTATCCCTCATTCCCTCCCCAATCCCACCCTTTCTACCTCATCTCCTCCCTGCCCCTTTCCAAGTCCACTAGTAGGGGAGGACCTCCTCCCCTTTCATATGACTACCTTTTGTCAGGTATTTTCAGGACTGGCTGCAAAGTCCTCCTCTGTGGCCTAACAGTACTGTTCCTCCCTTGGGAGGTGGGGAGGTCAAAGTGCCAGTCATTGAGTTCCTGTTAGTAATAGTCCTTGTTCCCTTACTATGGGAAACCAATTGATTACTGAGATATCACGGGTCACATCCAAGCAGAGGTTCTAGGTTTTATACTCTCATGGACTTTGGTTGAGTGTCCATCTCAGAAAAAAACCCGTGCCCAGATACGTTTGGTCCTTGTGGAGCTCCTATCCTTTCCACATCAAACTCCCCTTCTTTCATATGTTTCCCTGCACTCTGCAGAAGGTTTGGTTGTGAGTCTTAGTATCTATTTTGGAGCACTGCTAGGTAGAGTCTTTCAGATGCTTTCTGGGGTAGACTCCTGTCATACGTTCAATGCATATCCCATTTGTCTTTCTAAATGAGGATAGATCATCATACCCCGTGTCTGCTGTCTTGATTATCTTCTTTAGGTGAATAGATTTCATTATGTTTATCCTATCTTTTAGGTCTATATAAGCGAATATATTCCATGTTTGTCTTTCTCCTTCTGGGATACTTCACTCAGAATGATCTTTTCTAGATCCCACCATTTGCCTGCAAATTTCATGATTTCCTCCTTTTTGATTGCTGAGTAGTATTCCATTGTGTAAAATTACCACAGTTTCTGTATCCATTCCTCCGTTGATGGACATCTGGGTTGTTTCCAGGTTCTGGCTATTACAAATAAAGCTGCTACAAACATGGTTGAGCAAATGTCCTTATTGTGTACTTGAGCAAATTTTGGGTATATGCCTAGCAGTGGTATAGCTGGGACTTGAGGAAGCGCTATTCCTAATTGTCTGAGAAAGCGCCAGATTGACTTCCAAAGTGGTTGTACCAGTTTACATTCTCACCAGCAATGGAGGAGGGTTCCCCTTTCTCCACAACCTCTCCAACATGTGTTGTCATTTGTGTTTTTCATCTTGGCCATTCTGATGGGTGTAAGGTGAAATCTTAGGGTTGTTTTGATTTGCATTTCCCTAATGGCTAACGATGTTGAGCATTTTTTTAAGTGTTTCTCTGCCATTTTATATTCCTCTACAGAGAATTCTCTGTTTAGCTCCTTTCCCTATTTTTTAATTGGGTTACTTGTTTTGCTGCTTTTCAGCTTCTTTAGTTATTTATATATACTGGATATTAGCCCTCTGTCAGATAGAGGGTTGGTGAAGATTCTTTCCCAATCTGTAGGCAGTCGTTTTGTTTTGATGATGGTGTCCTTTGCTTTACAGAAGCTTTTCAGTTTCATGAGGTCCCATTTGTTGATTGTTGCTCTTAAAGCCTGTGCTGTTGGAGTTCTGTTCAGGAAGTTGTCTCCTGTGCCAATGAGTTCTAGGCTGTTCCCTAATTTTTCTTCTAACAGATTTAGTGTATCTGGTTTTATGTTGAGGTCTTAGATCCATTTGGACTTAATTTTGTGCAGCGTGATAAATGTGGATCGATTTTCATTTTTCTGGATGTAGACATCCAATTAGACCAGCACCATCTGTAGAAGATGCTATCTTTTTTCCATTGAATGGTTTTGGCTGCTTTGTCAAAAATTGAGTATTCATAGGTACATGGGTTTATTTCTGGGTCTTCATTTCGGTTCCATTGATCTTCCTTTCTGTTTCTATGCCAATACCATGCAGTTTTTATTACTATTGCTCTGTAGTACAGCTTGAGATCAGGAATGGAGATACCTCCAGATGATCTGTTGTTGTATAGGGTTGTTTTGGAGATTCTAGGTTTTTTGTTTCTCCATATGAAGGTGAGAATCTTTTTTTCAAGGTCTGAAAAGAATTGAGTTGGTATTTTGATGGGAATTGCATTGAATCTGTAGATTGCTTTTGGCAGGATAGCCATTTTCACAATGTTAATCCTACCAATCCATGAGCACGGGAGATCTTTCCATCTTCTGAGATATTCTTCAATTTCTTTCTTCAGAAATTTGAAGTTTTTCTCAAACAGGTCTTTCACTTGCTTGGTTAGTGTCACCCCAAGGTACTTTATGTTATTAGTTGCTATTGTGAAGGGTGTTGTTTCCCTAATTTCTTTCTCGGCCCTTTTGTCTTTGGTATACAGGAGGGCTTCTGATGTTTTTTAGTTGATTTTGTATCCAGCCACTTTGCTGAAGGTGTTTATCAGCTGAAGGAGTTCTCTGGTTGAATTTTTGGGGTCACTCATGTATACTATCATATCTGCGAATAGTGACAATTTGACCTCTTCCTTTCCAATTTGTATCCCCTTGTTCTCCTTTAGTTGTCTTATTGCTCTGGTTAAGACTTCAAGTACTATGTTGAAGAGATATGGAGAGAGTGGGCAGCCTTGTCTTGTCCCTGATTTCAGTGGGATTGATTTAAGTTTCTCTCCATTGAGTTTGATGTTGGCTGTAGGCTTGCTATATATTGCCTTTACTATGTTTAAGTATGTGCCTTGTATCCCTGATCTCTCCAAGACTTTAAACATGAATGGGTGTTGGACTTTGTCAAATGCTTTATTGGCGTCCAAGGAGATGATCATGTGATTTTTCTCCTTCAGTTTGTTTATGTGGTGGATTACGTTGATGGATTTCCGTATGTTGAACCACCCTTGCATGCCTGGGATGAAGCCTACTTGGTCATGGTGGATGATATCTTTGATGTGTTCTTGGATTTGGTTTGCAAATATTTTATTGAGTATTTTTGCATCAATATTCATAAGAGAGATAGGTCTGAAGTTCTCTTTTTTTGTTGGGTCTTTGTGTGGTTTAGGTATCAAGGTAACTGTCGCTTCATAGAATGAGTTTGGTAATGTTCCTTCTGTTTCTATTTTGTGGAATAGTTTGAGGAGAATTGGTATTAGCACTTCTTTGAAGGTCTGGTAGAATTCTGCACTGAAACCATCTGGCCCAGGGCTTTTTTTGGAGGGGAGGCTGTTAATGACTGCTTCAATTTCCTTGGGGGATATAGGGCTATTCAGTCTTTCTATCTGATCTTGACTTAATGTTGGTAGATGGAATCTATCTAGAAAATTGTCCATTTCGTTTAAATTTTCAAATTTTGTGGCATATAGGCTTTTGTAGTATGACCTAATGATTGTTTGGATTTCTTCAGTGTCTGTAGTTATGTCCCCCTTTTCATTTCTGATTTTGCTGGTTTGGATAGATTCTCTCTGCTTTTTAGTTAGCTTGGCTAAGGGTTTGTCTGTCTTGTTGATTTTCTCAAAGAACCAGCTTTTTGTTTCATTGCTTCTTTGAATAGTTTTATTTGTTTCCAATTGATTGATTTCAGCCCCGAGTTTGATTATTTCCAGCCTTCTGCTCCTTTTGGGTGTATCTGCTTCTTTTTTTTTCTAGGGTTTTCAGTTGGGCCATTACGTTACTTGTATGTGATGTTATAAATTTCTTCTTGAAGGCACTTAGTGCTATAAATTTTCCTCTGAGCACCACTTTCAATGTGTCCCATAAATTTGGATATGCTGTGCCTTCATTTTCATTGAATTCTAGGAAGTCTTTAATTTCTTTCTTTATTTCTTCCTTAACCCAGCTGTCATTGAGTAACAAGTTGTTCAGTTTCCATGTGCGTGTTGGCTTTTTGTTGTTTCCATTGTTATTGATGTCCAGCTTTAGTCCATGGTGGTCCGATAGAATAGAAGGGATTATCTCAATCTTTTTATATCTTTTGAGGCTTGCTTTGTGACCAACTATATGGTCTATTTTGGAGAAGGTTCCATGAGGTGCTGAAAAGAAGGTATACTCTTTTGAGTTTGTGTGGAAATATCTGTAGATGTCTATTAGGTCCATTTGATTTAGGGACTCTGTAAGTGCTTTTATTTCCCTATTTGGTTTCTGTCTAGTTGATCTGTCCCTTGGTGAGAGTGGGGTGTTGAAGTCACCCACTATTAGGGTATTGCCATTAATGTGTGGTTTAAGCTTTAATAATGTTTCATTTATGAATGTGGGTGCTCTTGTATTTGGGGCATAGATGTTTAGTATTGTGATGTCTTCTTGGTGAATTTTTCCTTTGATGAAAATGTAGTGCCCCTCTATGTCTTTTTTGATTAGTTTTGGTTGAAAATCTATTTTATTAGATATTAGGATAGCTACTCCTGCTTGTTTTTTGGGTCCATTTGCTTGAAAAACTGTTTTCCAGCCTTTTACTCTGAGGTAGTGTTTATCTTTGTTGCTTAGGTGTGTTTCTTGGATGCAGCAGAATGTTGGTTCCTGTTTCCGCACCCATTCTGTTAGTCTGTGTCTTTTTATTGGAGAGTTGACTCCATTGATGTTGATAGATAATAATGACCATTGGATGTTTTTTTCTATTCTTGTGGAGTTGGCGATGTTACTGTGAATCATTGCTTGTTTGCTTTTGACTTTTGTTGGAAATTATCTTTAACCTATGTTTTCTTGAGTGTATTTGTTTTCATTGGATTGGAATTTTCCTTCTAGTATCTTCTGAAGGGCTGGGTTGCTGTTCAAATATTGCTTAAATTTAGTTTTGTCATGGAATATTTTATTTTCTCCATCTATGTTGATTGAAAGCTTTTCTGGGTAAAGTAGTCTATGTTGGCACTGGTGGTCCCTTAGGGCCCACATGATCTCTCCCCAGGCTCTTCTGGCTTTCCTAGTTTCTGATGTGCTGTCTGGTGTGATTCTGATAGGTTTGCCTTTATATGTTACTTGGCCTTTTTCCCTTGCCGCTTTTAGTATCTTTTCTTTGTTCTGTAGATTAAGTGTTTTGACTATGATGTGGCATGAGGAGTTTCTTCTCTGGTCTAGTCTATTTGGTGTTCTGTAGGCCTTTTGTATGTTTGTGGACAGCTCTTTCTTTAGGTTGTGAAAATTTTCTTCTATGATTTTCTTGAAAATATTTTCTGGACCTTGTGACCTGGACTTCTCTTCTTCTTCAATTCCTAATATTCTTATATTTTGCCTTTTCATGGCATCTTTGATTTCTTGGATGGTTTGTGTTTGGGATTTTTCTGATTTTATTTTTGCTTTGAGAGAAATATCAATTTCTGTGAGTGTATCTTCAGCACCCGAGATTCTCTCTTCCATCTCTTGAATTCTATTAGTGATGCTTACCTTTGTGATTCCTTCTCTTTTCTCTAAGTTCTTCAGTTCCATGGTTTTCTCAGTTTGTGTTTTCTTTATTGATTCTAATTCTGTTTTCATGTCTTGCAACAATTCCTTCATCTCTTTGAGTGTGGATTCCTGTTTCTCCAAGATGGACTCTATTTTTCTGTTTGTTTCCTCTCTTAGTGCCTCTGCTTCTGCCTCCAATTGTTTGGCTATATTTGCATGTGTTTCTTTAAGAGCTTCTTCGTTCACCTCGTTTGTCTTTGTTTCTATTTGGGAGGCCAAATCGTTAAGGGATTTTTTTGTATCCTCTTTAACTGTTTGAATCTCTATGACTATTTCTCTGAAAGATTTTTTGGTTTCCTCTTTATGTGCCTCAAATAACTGGATAATCATAGCTTTAAAATCATTTTCTTTTTCTGTTTGTGCTGAGTTGGAGTGTCCAATAATTTTGGAGGTTGCCGGTGAAGCCATGATATCTTGATTTGCGTTGGTTGTGTTATTTCGCTGACCTCTGGCCATTTGATTATCTGTCGTGTTCACTGTCCGTTCCTGGATTCTGCAGGTCAGACTGGTTTTTCTCTGGTGTCTGGAGAATTCTTCAAGAGAATGAAGGTCTAGTGAGGTCTAGTGGTTTCAGTGTGTGCAGTGGTTATTCAGCTATACCTGTAGAAGGAAAATTCGCAGGCGCAGAAGGGCAAATGTGGGGTAGTGTGTGTTTGGGCTTGTGCTTGTGGGTGTGTCCTAAGGGATAGGGTTTTGGTGATTGAAGAGGCCTTCAGTGTGTGAGAGGGGTGCTTTGCAGGCACTGAAGTTGTTGCAGGCACTAAGAGATTGCAAGTGCTGTTGAATAATGCGTGCACGTATTGATTTTACAGGTCTGTTGGTCTTTGGTGTCTATTCAGCTGGTTTTCTGCCACTGAGGGGTTGGATGGCCCTTACAGTCACTGGCTGGGCCACCCTGTGTAGTCCGTGCTGCTACTTGCAGGCTTGGGATCTGGGAAGGGTTGTACTGTGGGTCTGAGTCTCTGTGTCTCTGTATTGGGCGTGCACTCTGGCAGGGTGGAGTTTCGGCGGTGTGTGCACTCCTGCAGAGCCGGGTGGTGGTGGTAGTGGGGAGTGTGTTCCATGGGTCAAGAGCTCGGGGCGAGGGCTCTAGGTCGGGTGTGTTCTCCTCTGAGTGGTGGCGTTCAGCAGGTCGTTACTGCTCTTCGCTGTGGCTACGGGGTCTGGAGCCTTGCCTCCCTGCCTCCGTCCATCTTGGGTCCCAGGAACTGAGCTTTGTGGCTTTGGTATCCAGGAAGAATTGTATTGTGGTTCTGAGTCTCTGTGGTTAGGGCTCAGTGGTCGGAGCTCTGTGATTGAGCTTGCGCTCCTGTGTGAGGAGGTTTCTGGGGTTATTGCGCTCTGGCCGCTTGGGGCATGAGCTCCGCTGCACTTCCTGCTCCGGTCTAAGCCGAGGGATCACGTCAGTGGGATGGGGGAGGGGACGATCCTCAGGACGGGGGCCCCAAGCGGGACATGTCCCAGGAGGGGGCAGGTGTTCAATGGGCGGTTACAGCAGACCACTGCTGTAAGGGGCCCGGAGCACTGTCTCTGCTACCTTGATCTCCTGGATGTGAGTTTTGTGCTCAGCTGCCTGGTGCTGTGTGCGGGTTTCCCCATGGGAGACCCGGACAAGGGAAGTGCCCTATTTCCTTCCCAGAGAAGTCCGTGCCCGTTCTAAATCTACTAGCACTCCACACTTCTGTGGTGGCCCCTCTCCTTTAGAAAGCCCCACAGTCCAAATTCTAGCTTTGATTGACTCTCCACTCACCAATTACGGAGATTCATGTCTTCTGCCTCTCCAAAACAGTGCGCTCTGCTCGCCGCCATCTTGGAGTCTCCTACATATGATCACTCAAATATATTTTTAAAATTGCTTCATACTGTTCTGCTCAGGGGTTCATTGTTACGTACAAATTGTTTACCAATATTCTAAAATTAAGATCTATAGTTTCACAGGTATTTATCTGTGTTAAAACTGGGTCAATTTGCTATGTCTCTACTATCAAAAGGTTAAAATATGCTTGGTTAGTTTTGAATTTGATTTATACAGTTCTGCTAAATTGTTGATTTTAAACTTATAAGGGATCGTATTATGTACAAGTTGTTTACCAATATTCTAAATTAAGATGTATTAATTTTTAAAAATATATTTATATTAAAACTGGGTCAATTTACAGTATCTTTGCTATCAAAAGGTTAATATAGGCTTTGTCTTGTTCTCTTAAAATGATGTTAGTAATCTGTAGAATAGCCTTAGATTATGATAAGCTATAAACTTTTACATACTAAATCATACAAAAAACTCTTGTGCTCTCAGATTAATAAATCATATTCATGAATTTTAAGATTCTAATTCAGCAAGGACAAAACATGAAGTCCTAATATTTAATGGTTAACAGATATAGGTTAATAGTCATTTCATAAGATACATATTTATAGTCCTGCAGATATTGTTTTATAATAACAAAATTTTAAAGTTATAAAACTATTTGTTTGTTGAAGTACTTTTTTATCAACAAAACAAAACAACAACAACAAAAACAAAACGTTTCTACCCTGAGCTTTATCTTGAGACTAAAAAGAGGAAGTTTCACCAACTTCCTTAAAACTTGTTCTAAGTTCCTTAGAGTTTATTTATGTGACCTTGGACCAACATGTCTGCTACAGGAAATTTTAGAAAAAAAAAATCGCAGTTTCAGAACTTCTTTTTGTATTAATGTAACTTGTTTTTGTTTTGCCTAAAAAAATATGGACACTGGGCTCCAGCAGGATCATGTCAGGATGGAAAGGATTTTGGTGAGAGTTTAAATGTTGTCTGAAAAGGAAGGGAGAGAACAAGAGATATATTAAAAAAATAAATAAATAAAAAGAGATTATCATGTCTAAAGTAAGAATGTCTGGTTAAGCCAGATCAATGAAGCTAGGAACCTGAAAGCATATAGAATGTTGCAATAGGTTAGTGGATGTATTATAAAAAGCCAGAGAGTTAATATGATTTGAGAAAGAACTGTATTTAAAAGTATGTTAGAATTCATTTAAAAGGATGGTGATTCTTCATTGCAATTTTCTTATGTTCTTTAAGGGGGAAGAATTCTGGCTGATAAGTTTGGTATGGCCAGAATAGCTTGTACAGTTTAAAATTGTTTTGTACTATTCTGTTATGTAGTTGGTTCGATAACTTATTTGATCACAATGTTAGAACTTTTGGTTATGGAAAAATTGTAAATGTTTCACAGAACTTGTTGTATCTTTGGTAACACATGGAGGTAACACATGGCCAGCAGCCATGCTGGTCCAGAGATAAAGAAGGAACCATGAGTTTGCAACCATCCTTCTTGAGGTCTATCAGTTACGTTCAGTCCTCTGCTAAGTACATTTGTCCTTTAAGCTTTTTACTGTTAAATTTTAATACAAGTGGTAGGAGCAGCAAGATTTGCTAATCTTTCTATAAACTGTATCTGATTAAAAGTTTTGCTTTGATTTAAGTTCAGAAAGAGCAGGTTTCAAGTTATGCTAAATACTACAGTTTAGCCTTACCTAGTTTGTTTAGTTTTTTTTTTTTTTTAAGGTTAAACCTAGGCTACTTAAAATATAGTTCTAAAACATGCACCTAAGGGATATGCCAGAATTAGAGATTATTCCATTCTGTTGTATAGGACACAGTTTGGAGCAGATAATAAAGGTAAACAAAGAGTAACTCAAATAGGCTGACCCTCAAGCTTGTCAGAGATCTGATGAATGTGGCATTTTAACATGTGTAAGCTTATTGTGACAGAGTCCCAAAATCCTTGTAGTAGCTCCCCAATATCTCCAAGAAGATTTGGGCAATGACAAATGACTGCAACTCTGAATTGTGGTTTGCTAACCATTTGGCAATACTGCCCCACTGGCCCACTGCTAGGGCCCAGCCTAAACTGTGGACAAAGCCATGGACAACTAAAGAGCCATTGTCTCACATTGTGAGAGGCAAGGTGAGGTCAATCTCTCATGTTCCTCTTTCCAGAGAAGCAGTCTCTCATTTGTGCCTAGCTGGACTGCCTCTGCTAATAATGCCAGGAGACACAGGAGCCAGGGAAACTGCCTAGGTGATGGATTAACTAGTCATCCCTGTCATTTTGATTGGTACATGGATTGATATATTTATTTAGCATGTAATTTATCTTTCTCAGGTCTCTGATCACCTTGACAGCTATGCTAAGCTAATGGTAGCTTTGCAGATAAAGAGTAGACAATTAGATCCACTGTTAGTGCATTGATCAGTTTATTAGTTAGCTAGAAATACTAGTTACTAGATCTCTTATTTAAAAAGGAAAATAGGTTTGCCTTGCTCACAGGAATCATATCAGTTGCCTGTGTCTTAAGTTATATAATTAGATAAACAAATATATAGAGAAAGCTTATGTAGGGTCTGAGGATAAAAGTAGTTTGGGTCTGATCTCTGATATTAGAAATAAATTGGGACTTTGTACCGATGTTCATTTAGGTGTCATCCACCCAAAGAGCATCAGACCCATCCGATACCTTTCTCTCAGAGGCGGGACCTGGGGCATCAACCCGCATGCAATCAGACATGCTCTTCTCTGATCAGACCTCTACTCTTGCCTGATGCCTCTAAAATAAAAAGGGGGAACTGTAGAGAGCTGCGGAATGCTATGCCTTAAAGATGGAGCTGGTTTCCGCCTTCCACCTTCCCGATGGTGAGTGCTCTCTGTCACGAACAATTCCACATTTGGCTAAGGCTGAGGATCTGGCTTGCTTCCATGTATGTGGACCTATCTGCATTGCCCACATGGTACGCCTGGGTTGGCTACGCAGAGGCTATTTATGCTGTGGGCTGGCTTTCCCCAGGGTCCGAGGATTGTTCAAGGTTCCTGAATAAACTGCATTGAAAAAAATAAAAAATAAAAGAAGTGATAAAAAAAAAAGTAGTTTGGGTTGTAAAAATCTAGGGAGTGTTGTTATTTGGTCTTGGAAAACATTTCAGGGTTGATAAATGCAAACTATCAGAGAGTCTTAAGAAAATTTTACAAAAACATTCCTCTATAACACTATTCCACTATTATGGTCCTAAGCTCAAGATTGTAAGCCTCCATAATGTGTATGATTATAGTAAAGTTAAGATCAAGTGAATTTCCCTTTTACTTCATAAAAGGCTTTTGCCTTTTCAGAGTTCACCTTAAAAATATTTATGCTATTAACACAAATAAGTATGTCTAATGCTTTTTCTATAATGTATATTCCAATGCAGAGTACAATGGTGATACTATCATATCTAAAGTTTTATTTCCTTCTCAAAACTTAAAAATAATTTTTGTAAGCTCCAGAAAGCCCACCAAAATCCACCTCTCAGGTCAATTAGACTTGATATAAGTACTGCACTTATTGCCTATCTCAAAAGATGAGACTCCTCCCCTTTCCCTGGTTTTGGGACTTCCTTTCCTGGCTACCAGCAACACTGGCTGGATTGGTGAGTTCTCCTTATTGACCAGCCACTAGCTTGGTGAATTCACTCCATTTTCTGAGCATAAACACCTCTCTTGGTAGGAGAAGTTTGACCAAAGAGCTCTGGAAACTTCATACTATCTTTGAAATGGGGGAACATACCCCCCATCTGTAGCCTTAACTGTCTAGGTTTGACCTTCTATGCTGACTTCCATTTTAGGGCCTCACTCTCTAAGGCGGTATGTCCCCTCTCACACATGGTTTCTTTCTCCACTTGCTTGCTCACTCACTTATGGTAAGGTCCTCACTCACACATGGTTCTCTCCTCCTTGCTCACTCATGAGAAGACCTAGTGGTAGGTGAATCATCATGCCTTCGGCCATGCCCCACTGGGCACCGTGCCCCAGTCTTTAGCCAAAAGCTGACAAACTATTGGACCAGGTAGGACCCCTCTGGCTCAGTCATAATTTCCCATTAGGACCCCTCTGAAAGTTTGTTTGACTTCTCTGCCTTCAATGGAAGAAACCCATCTGTCTGTCCCTCCAGACAGTATGCCCTCTGGAGAATTTTCAGTTTCTATACCTAGTGCCAGCTGGCACCAGGACCTCTAAGTTTACATGCTTCTGTAACCAAACTTCACCTCAATGACAGATTGAAAAACAGAGCCTTCTTTAAATATTGCCAATGATTAGGTAAATAAAGCCAGGTAGACGGAGGTTCCCATGTACAAGCCTCATCGATCCAAATCTTCTATTCCTGTTGGTTCTCCCAAAAGTTTTCAATGTATACCTAAAGGATTATCTCCATACTCAACATTATCTTTTGCCTATATATGTGTTTCAGTGTCCTGCCAGATACAGATGTTTCCTATATCCACAACAGCACCAAAGCAGCTACAGGTGTTCAACTCTGACTTCACAGACTTCCAACAAGCTGCAGGTGTTCAACTCTGACCTTACAGAGTTCCAACAAACTTCACCTGCACCTTCCCTCCCAGCCATGGATGTTCTTGCAGACGTTGTAAAGTGTCAAAACAGCCTATTCTTCTTGGACTTGGCCAACATTTTAGCCTTTTGACCTCCCTACAGCACCTCCACTGTCAGCAGGAAGTAGCCAGAACAGAATCTACACCCATTATTCACTTGTTGTTAACAAAAGGCTGAAGTGGTGCTCTTCAGGACCAGGACAGGTGGCTCCAGGTTATCCCAGCATTCCCCAGTCCCTACCTGCTGCCTTGCATGGCTGAAAACTCTCTCTATTGACAACCCTCTACCATAAATTTTCCAGGGCAGAGGCTTCCCTTACTCTTGATCTTGAAATCTGACCATTTCATTTCTATACTTCTCTCTCTCAACCTCTTGCATTACAACCAAGAGCTGCTTCAAATGCACCTAAATTTATATACTTTAACTTTCTTATAAAAAGCAGCCCAAGATGCACATTTTTTAATTATAGAAAAAGGACAAAAGTTAGTATTTTGGAACACAACCTGCTCCTGTGTTATCCAGCAATCTATGATGTCATCATGTGTCATCTGCCAGGTGGCCATACCTGGAAGGCATGGTTACCTCGCCCCTTAAAGGGCTAACCCTGACATATAGTCTCTCTCTTATACTCTCTTACTTTCCCTCTCTTACACTTCTTTCTCCCTTTTACTCTCTCTTACTTCTCTTTCTTATCCTCTTGCCCTCTTACTCTTTCTCTCTCTGTGTCTCTTTTCTCTCTCTTGGAGTGCCCCTTTCCTTTTCTCTCTCTCATATTCTACATCCCCCTTCCTCCATACCCTCCTAATAAACTTCTTCCAGACAATATTGGTTAACCAGCCTCATTGACTTTTAATAAATAATAACAGCACCCATTTGTTTTTTGGGTAAAATTTGCTTGAAAAAATTTTTCAGCCCTTTACTCTGACCTAGTGTTTATCTTATTTGCAAAGGTGTGTTTCTTGTATGTAGCAAAATGTTGGATGCAGTTTGCATACCCATTATGTTAGCTACTTTTTATTAGAGAGTTGATTCAATTGATGTTAATAGATTATAGTGACGAATGAATGTTAGTTGCTTTTACTGTGGAGTTGGTGGTCTTACTGTGATTCTTTGCTTGATTTATTTTATTTTATTTTATTTTTGTAGAAAATTATCTGTGTCTTATGTTTTCTTTGGTATAATTGTTTTCATTGGATTGGAGTTTTATTTCTTGGATCTCATAGAACTATTGTACTATGTAAAAATTACTTAAATTTAGTTTTGTCATGGAATATTTTGTTTTCTGCATCTATGTTGATTGAATGCTTCTCTATAGATTCAGAGTTTTGACTATGATGTGAGGGATGTCTATTTCTATTCTGATCTAATCTATTGGGTGTTCTGTAGGCCTCATGTATGTTTATGAACTTAACTTTAAGTTGGTAAATTTTTCTTCTGTGATTTTCTTGAAGCTATTTTCTGGACCTTCAATCCTGGAATCTTCCTTTTTCATCAATTCCTATTATTCTTATGTTTTGCTTGTTCATTTTGTCTTTGATTTATTGGATATTTTTGTTTGGGACTTTTCCAATCTTCCTTTTCCTTTGAGAGAAATATCAATTTCTGCAAGTGTATCTTCAGCACCAGAGATTCCCTCTTCCATCATTGTATTCTGTTTGTGATTGCATACCTCGTGGTTCTTGACCTTTTTTGTAAGTTCTCCAGATTCTGGGTTTTCTCTGTTTGTGTTTTCTTTATTGATTCTTATTCTATTTTCATAAATAGAGACTGGCTCCATTTCCTTCTTTTCTTTAAATGAGGCTTACAGTCTCTTAATAATGGGCTGCATGTTTTTTGTCCCTGTCTTCTTTATATGTCACTATTTGTGCCACTACTTGTGTCTCTACTTGTTTGGCTCTATTTACCTGTGTTTCTTTGAGAGCTTTGTTCATTTCCTCTTTATTTGCTTCCATCTCCATGGCAATTTTTTTAAAGAAATTTGTTTGTTTCCTCATTATTTGCCTCTAATAAGTGGATGAGCATATCTTTAAATTCAGTTTCCTGTATTTCCAATGAGTATCCATTGATTTGGTGAGATTGCTGGTGAAGCCATAATATACTGATTTTTTTCTTGGATGTGTTCGTTTGTAGACCTCTGGCTATTTGCTTACCTGTAACCTTCACTGTTTGTTCTTGGATTCTGCAATTCAGACTGACGCCATATTTCTCTGTGCCTGGAGAATTCTTCAGGAAGATGAGAGAGGTCCAGGGAAACAAATGTGGGTAAGCTACTGAATGGAAGTGAGCCCCAAGGGACATGGTGCTAGGGAATGTACAGGACTTCAGTGTAAGGGAGTGGCTCCTTACAGGCATCTAAGGGGTCTCAGGCACTAAAGTTATTGCAAGTGCTAGTGAGAATAGAAGATGCAATTTCCTTGAGTATGTCAGTGGCCCACTGGCTCATTGTAATCATCTCTAACAAAGATCTAGGAGTTATTTTCCTAAACTCCACTAGTAGATCCACAGACTAGGGGCTTCAATGTCCCAAGAAACCCAAATGAATTTGTGGGTGGGAAGGATCGGATGACTGGCTGCTAGCTTAGATACGCAGGATCTTGGGCTTTCTTGGCATTTGAGGGTGCATTCACCCTCTAGCTGGTCAAGTTGTAAGGCACAGGGATTCCCTGTATTCTCTACTGGCCACTTTGGACCTGTTGAGTCAAATGTAGCAGGATTAACTCAGTCAGCTCTGTGGTGCCTGGAGTACCTGTGTGGTTTTGCAGTTGTAGTGGACATTGGTGGTTATACATCTGGCTATTTGCCATGAGAGATTGCCACTCTACATTCACTGGCTGGGAGGCCCAGAGGAGTCCATGTAGCCACTCTCAGACATGGGATCCAGGAGGATTATACTGTGGATATGGGACACAGCAGGTGGGTAGAATTGGCAGCTGCCACTGAGGAACCAGGATCCCTGTCTCTGCTGTCTTGGTCTCCAGGCTGTGAGTTCTATGCTCAGCCTCACTGGTGCTGTAGGTAGGCTCCCTCCTAGGAAGAGGAATGCATGTACAATGGAAATGCCCCTCTCTGTTAACAGTGAAGTACACACCTGGCCTGAATCTAAATGTTTTCTGCTACTGTGATGTCCCCTCTTTTTCAGGAAGCCACAATGTCAATTTACTGTCTTCAATTGCCCCTCCACTCTCCAATTTCAGAATTTAAAAGCTTCTGCCACTCAGAAACCTTGCCTTCCAGTCCCCAATATCTTGGATCCCATCCATGGTTTAAAATTAAGTTTTCTGATGGTGATTTCATTTTACTAACACATTTGGTTTGTTTGTTGCACACGTTGCCAGGTTTCTTTCAGCAGTTTTGTTTTCTGGAAGTCTTTTCAGTGAAAACACAAAACTGTGAGAGGACATTCAGACTGAAAACATCTGATACATTCCTTATGTTACAGTTTAGAACTCCAGCTTATTTTTTTTTTGCAGTGGGATAATTTGGAGTGAGCATGGGGCTAAATGTGTGTATCTGTGGCCTTCAAGGCCAGAAGTGTTTTTACAGGAACCTATATTTCAGTTGGACATTCTCTCTGTGCCTTGCTCTTAATAAATACATCTTATTTATTTACTCATTTGCTTACTTTTTGGTTTTTGTTTGTTTGCTTGAGACATGTTTTCACTATGTAGACTTGGCTATTCTGGATGATGTGTGAATACCAGACTGGCCTCAAGCTCAGAAGACAAAGTCAGTCTTCTTTTCACATTCTCAGGCATGGGTAAAAAAAGATGAGATCAGTCTCTTTTGGTGGCAGGCTCTAAGACAAATAGCCCAGTTTCCCTACTCATTCAGTTGCTTACTCCTGCACTCTGGAACTATGAAAGGAATTGAAACTTCTTTTTCCTTGCTCTCTTTCAGATCTTTCATGGGATCCAGGCTCTTTTTATGACTGAATTCTATGTAGGAGTGATGAGGTGCCACAGGCTCTCTGCAATAAGAGAGCTGGGTCTTTTGAATTTCTGGTCTTCATAAGCTTTGAGTAACTGAACTTGTGCCTAGTGGGGTGGAGGATTCCTGGTAGTGATTCATAATATACTGGCCTTTGCCTGCCAGAGTCCTAAAATTGAAGGCCTGCAACACAATGCAGGCTTCACTCTATCTTTTAGTGACTTAAGCTACTTGTTTCTCTATATTTTGATTTTCCAAAAGAAACAACTCTTTGTATCATTGACTCTTGATATTGTTACTTGTTTCTTTTTTATTGTGAATGTCTTCAGTTTGATTATTTCTTGCCATCTATTCCTCTTGAATGTTCCTCTTTCTTTTTGTTTTAGAGATGTCATATGTGCTGCTGAATTGCTGATATGAGATGTTCATATTTATTTATTGAAGTACTTAGTGTTACTTTCCTTTTAATATTACCCTCATTGGGTCTCAAAATTTTGGTAATGTTGTGAATTTGTTTTTATTGAATTATAGAAAATCCTGTATTTATTTCAGCAAACCTTCAGTTGAGAGAGATTCCATAACTTCATAGGCTTTCTGTTGTTTCTCTTGATGAAATCCAGTTTTAATCCACATGGTGTGATACTATATAGGGTGTTATTTCAATTTCTTTTCTCTATTAAGACTTGTTTTTTAACTGAGTATGTGGTCAGTTTTAGAAAATATTCCATAATGTGCTGAGGAGATATAATATCATGTATATCTGTGAAACTGTCTACAGATATTTCTTTGGTATCTTTGGTGTATAAGCCTGTTATCACTATTAGTTTTCTTTAATATTTGCCAGAAGAGCTGTTCTTTGGTGAGGCTGGCATACTAAAATCTCACAATCACAATGTGTAAGGAAAAATGTGTAATACAACCTTGAACAATGTATCATTTAAAAAAGTGGGTTCCCTTGCTTATACTTTTTATTTCCTTTTGGTGTGTTAAATGCCCTTGTCTTTCTCTTGTAAATAATTTTGATTTAAGGATATCTTGTTGGATATCAGAATACCTATGGCAGCTTGCTTGTTATGTAAACTTCTTTGGAAAATATTTTCCAACTCTAACTCTGAGATTAGGTTATCTTTGATGTTAAGATTTGTTTCATGTTTTCTGCAGAAGGATGGACCCTGTTTTCATTTCTATTTCTTTGGTCTGTATTATTATTATCATTATTATAATTTCATACATTCAAATATCTCAACATAAACCAGACACATTAAATCTGTTAGAAGAAAGAGTGGGGAAGACCATAGAACTCATTAGCACAGGAGACAACTTCCTGAACAGAACAACAACAGCACAGGCTCTAAGAGCAAGAATCAATAAATGGCACCTCATGGAAATGAAAAGCTTCTGTAAAGCAAAGGAAACCATCATCAAAACAAAATGAATGCCTACAGATTGGGAAAGAATCTTCACCAATCCTATATCTGACAGAGGGCTAATATCCAGTATATATAAAGAAATAAAGAAGCTGAAAAACAGCAAACCAAGTAATCCAATTAAAAAATGAGGAACAGAGCTAAACAGATAATTCTCTGTAGAGGAATATAGACTGGCAGAGAAACACTTAAAGAGATGCTCAATGTCATTAGCCATCAGGGAAATGCAAATCAAAAGGACCATGAGATTTCACCTTACACTCATGAGAATGGCCAAGATGAAAAAATCAACTGGCAACAAATGCTGGAGAGGCTGTGGAGCAAGGGGAACCCTCCTCCAGTGCTAGTGGGAATGTAAACTTATACAACCACCCTGGAAATTAATTGGGTCTTTTCTCAGACAACTAGGAATAGTGCTTCCTCAAGATCCAGCCATACCACTCCTAGGCATATATCCAAAAGAGGCTCAAGTACACAATAAGGGCATTTGCTCAAACATGTTTGTAGGAGCTTTATCTGTAATAGTCAGAAGCTGGAAATAGCCAGATGCCCTGCAAATGAAGAATATATGCAGTAATTGTGGTACATCTACACAAAGGTGTATTACTCTGCAATGAAAAATAAGGAAGACATGAAATTTTCAGTTAAATGGTGGGACCTAGAAAGGATCATCCTGAGTGAGCTATACTAGAAGCAGAAAGACACACATGGTATATACTCACCCATATAGACATATGACATAGGATAAACCTACTAAATCTGTACATCTAAAGAAACTAATCAAGAGAGAGGACCCTGACTAAAATACTGAATTCCCATCCCAAAGACAGAGGAAGTACATCAGTAGAATAAGAAAACAGTAAAGAAGATAACAACCTGGCAAGAGGTCCTCTGAAATTCTCTGCCCTTCAGACTATTAAAGCAAATGCTGAGACTTATGGCCAACTTTTGGGCAGAGTGCATTGAATTTTATGTAAGAAGTGGGTAATAGGAAGAGAAGACAGAAATTCCACAGCAAGAGCAACAAAACCAAAAATTTGAACACAGGGGTCTTCCCAGAGACTCATACTCTGTTGCGAGCCACGTGGTCATCTTGCCAGCAAGAACGCACACGAACAACAGGATCCTTCTGCAGCAAGCTTTATTGCAGTCAAACGATGAAAGGAGGAAGACCCCAAGTCCCCGAAGTGGTGCTGTTTATATAAGCCCTGCTCGCACCAAAGTGGTGTGAGATGACTTATCATCCCCTGATTGGCTGCTCACTGATCACCCCATATGACGCCCCTGGCTGGGCTCGTGATGACGGTTGCCCAAGGGTCATGACGGTCATAACGGTCATGCGCTTTAGGACTTGTTTACCAGTTTAGAAGCGTGGAAGCCAGCGCCATGACAACCAAACCCCAGCTCTCCACATCTCCCCCTTTTTTATTTTGTTTGAACAGTAAGCTTCCTACTGTCAATACAGCATTATGCCAGAAAGCCAACGTCTGAGCCTGGTGGAAGGCAATGCTTCAGCCATTGCCCATCATAGGAGCAACCTCCTCACTGTGAGGCTGTCCTGTCTAAGGTAGGTGAAGACTTATTTGCACTCTTGCGGCACTGACTTTCCAGATCATTTGGCAAGAGAAAAATTGTGATTTACACCCATCCCCGTGCAATGGGAAACAGATCCCCAGGGAGTACAAGGGCTGTAAATCCAGATTGTGGCATGTGCTTGCAAAAACAGAAGCAACCTTGTCAAACATTAATTATTCAGAATGGATAAGCAAATATCGGGGGAGGTGCCTTGCTCCAGAGCGGCTAGCGCCTGTACAATCACCACCTTGTCACATTTTTGTTGGGTTTTGAGTTTGCAGAACAACCAGGGGACAAATATTAAACCACAGCACAGGGCAGCGCCAAACATCCCAACGTCCACCCATTCCTTAAAATAAGAAAAGGAATAAATAAATAAGAAGAAGCCCAAGATAATAAGCTATCTGTGAGCCATAAATCCACTCGAGTAGAATGGTCGCCACCGCCGCCCTTAGCTCTTCGTTTCTTCAAATCTTTCTGACCAATTTCCTGCAAGATATA
Source organism: Meriones unguiculatus (assembly GCF_030254825.1). Classification (NCBI taxonomy): domain Eukaryota; kingdom Metazoa; phylum Chordata; class Mammalia; order Rodentia; family Muridae; genus Meriones; species Meriones unguiculatus. The sequence goes on from NW_026843709.1 coordinate 7,277,543, forward strand.
GGGACAATTTCCTGGACAAATTAGCGGCTCAGGTAAGATTTTCATATTGTACACTGGTAATACAGAGTGCTCCTATTTTTCTTTCACACCCTAATTGAGCCAATTGAGATAAAATATCTATTCTTTCTTCCACAATATCCAGACGCTGCTTAAGAACCATCAATCCGCCTTTCAATTGTGTGCTAGCAGATGCATGAAAGTTTATGGCTTCAGCCACACCTGCCGACAATTGATTTACTGTTGTGCTTGTTTGGACTGAATTTGCCATTGCCAAGCCGACTGCAGTCAGCGATGGCAGTAACAACGGCTGTGGTGATGCCAAAAACTTTCTTCTGTCTAAACAGGGAGAGGGTGGATGGAGTCTCCACAGGGATTGGGATCCACTGCGGGACTCTAACAACCAGGGCACGAGCGTAACGTCTGGCATTCCAATATTGTGACATCCAGCATGTCTCATTGGTACAATTTCTAAAAGAATTATTGGACAAAACAAGTAAAAAAGGGGAATAAACACAGACAGGACTAGGCGGAAAAACCTTCTGATTTGTATTGGACGAGAAAAATTTAGGAAAAAACAATGAATTATGTCTGACCGGCATAGGCTTTGGGAATGCAGACAAAATGGCCCAACGTTGTACCCCCACAATACTAGGAACCCAATTTAGAAGGATCCAAGCAAGAACTGGAAATAGTTGCACGTATATTCATTGAAAGATCATCTTCAGCTGCCACGAGTTTTCCCGTGAGGCGCTCCAGGACCCAGAATGGATTGTTTTCTTCCTGTGAGAAAACACAGAGTGCTCCCCTGGATCTTATTAAGATAGGATCCGGGCCTTTCCATTGACCATTCAAGACATCCTTCCATTTGACCATTTCCTTAGGCCTATCAGGCTCTAAGCAGTGGCGATCAGCCGCCGAGTGGCCCTGACTGTCCAAATTGAAAAAATTGAGAGTAAAGAGTGCCAAAAAAACAGTCACTCGTGGCACTGAGGGCAGAACCTCCTCGACTCCCCCTTTTTGTTTTATTAAGTAGGATTTTAGAGTGCAATGAGCACGTTCAATAATACCCTGTCCCTCAGGGTTATATGGGAGACCCGTTAGGTGGGTCACTCCCATTTGATGACAAAACTGTCCAAATTTCTGAGAAGTATAGGCTGGCCCATTGTCAGTTTTTAGAATTTTGGGCTTTCCCCAGGCACTCCATGCCTCCAGGCAATGTTGAATAACATGGGCTGCCTTTTCTCCAGTCAGGGGAGAAGCAAACATAACTCCAAAGCAAGTATCAATGGAAACATGAAAATATTGAAGTTTACCAAAAAATGAAATGTGAGTAACATCCATCTGCCACACTTGTAGCAGACAGATTCCTCTGGGATTAATCCCAACATGAGACATAGGTAAGAACTGACAACAATTTTGACATTGGGTTACAATATCTCTAGCTTCCTTTCTAGTTATGTCAAATTGATGATGCAGTGTTTCAGCTGTCACATGAAATTTCTTATGAAACTCTTTAGCCAATTCCAAATTTGAGAAGAGGGCAAATGCAATCATCTTTGTGGCTCGATCTGCCAGGTCATTTCCATGGGACATGGGTCCCGGTAGACCTGAGTGAGCCCTACTATGCGTAATAAAAACAGGGGATTTTCTGATTATTAAGGCAAACTGATTTTTTTGAAAAATTTTTGCAAGCTTGCTAGATGCCTTGATCAATCCAGCAGCCTCTAAAATTTTGGTTGCATTTACCACATAACTAGAATCAGAAACAATATTTAAAGGACCTGGAAATTTTGTCAAAACTTCTAACACTACTAAACATTCCACAATTTGAGGCGAAGTCTCATGATATTGCTTAGAAACAACTTTATTATTAACCACATAAGTTCCTACTCCTTTTTTTGACCCATCTGTATAAACTACCAGTCCATCCCGAAGTGGTTTCTGGGACCTAACATGCGGGAAGACTACCTCTTGAGTTAAAGCAAATTGCAAAACAGGGTGTAACAGGCCACACCTTAGGCCACCAGGTGGAAGAGATAATGCTTTTATCAGCCCCTGTGTCCAAAATACCAGTAAAACTTTTCCCTTCTATCTGTAATTGTAGAGTAGGTCTAGTTTTAAAATCAACTACCAAATGAGCAAAATCTGTTCCTGTGGAACCAAACCCTCTCGCACCCCTTGATGTTTCGGTAAATGGAAAGCAATCATGAAGGCTTGGGAGGAGGACCAATTGAGCAATCCTATCTCCAGGAGAAATAGAAAATACGCCTTGAGGGCAGGAACAAAGCACCTGGAGCTGTCCCATAAAATCTTGATCTAATACTCCAGGATGGACCATAAGTCCTTTTAGAGTGAGAGACCCAAAATAAGACCTACACTTCCTTCAGGCAGGGGGCCTTCAAACTTCACTGGGACATGTTGCACCCCCATGTGTGGCATTAATAAGAATTGGGAGGTGGAACGGAGGTCCAACCCTGCTGATCCTCTTGTTGCTCTACAGCTGGATAAACCCTCCCGTTGTCTGCCTGTGTCCCATATCTTTTGGGGCCCTGAGATCTGGGGCCCTGAAGTCTGTTTTTTTGGAACATTTTTATCTCTCTCCTCAGAGGGGGTGTCGTGCTGTATAAGTTCTCCCTGAATATCTCTGACTGAGCAGCATTCATTAGCCCAGTGATTGCCTTTTCTACACTTAGGGCAAAGTCCAGGAACTTTCGTTTCTGCAGACATACGACATTCTCTTTTTAAATGACCCATTTTGCCACAATTAAAACAAACTTTATTGTTTCCAGAACTTGGGTGGTTATTGTTTTGCAATATGGTGTCCGCCAGGCCGGCGTTGGTAAGCGGGCCTCCGAGGCCTCGGCAAACTTTTATCCAATCTGTCAGTCCTTTGCTCTTTCTGAGGGTAATGACTGCCTTGCATTCTGGTGAAGCATTCTCATACACCAGTTGCTCTATCATTGGTCGGACCCTTTCCGGGTCTCCAAATATTCTGCCTGTTGCGTCTGTCATTCTGGCCACAAGTTCTTGGAATGACTCCTGAGGACCCTGGATAATTTTTGTTAAATGGTTCTCGGTCCCGCCCTTCTTTGAAAGGGCCTTCCATGCTTTAATTGCAGCAGCAGATATTTGGCTATACACTCCCCAATCATAATCTGTCTGTTGCTGAACATGTGGACCTTGTCCTATTAGTAGCTCAAATGTCCAGTGTCATTAGTTGTCTTCTGCATTGGCATTAGCCCTAGCTTGGGATTGACAGGCATCGTGCCATAAAGCTTTTCATTCCAAATACACTCCCATATTGCAGAGGGCAGCTTTCACTACAGTCTGCCAATCGTTTGGGGTCATTGCTGTAGAGCTTTCAAGCTGCATAATTGTAAAATCAGCATCCCGTACTTATTAACTGACTCTGCCAGTTCCTTGACTAGAGGGTAATCTACAGGTACGTGGACACGGCTTCCCTCCACATCTTCAAATACTGGAAAAGTCTGAAAAATTTTGTGTCTATCTTTTGTTGAAAAGAAGGAATCAGGACAATGCCTCCCGGTGTAGGGTGGAGGAGCACTAGAGACAACAGGAGTGGCCGACTGAGAAAGTGCACCCTTCCTGTTCCTCATACTACTTTGCTTCCGATACAGCAGTAATGGCTGCTCATCTGGGTGGTATCGTTCTTCCTCATAGCGAGCTGCTTCTTCCTCTGACCCCTCGGAGGGACTTAACTCCTCTGACTCAGAATTGCCAATTTCTAAAGCCTCTAGTTCTTTTGTCGGATAGAGAGGCTCCTTTTTAGATTTTATTCTTCTCCTTACCATGTTTCTCTCCCAGGGCGTTCTTTCCCTTATCTCTCGCTCGTGCGGCTTTAACATCCGCAGAAGGGCCTTTTTTCTTAGAGACGTCTTTATATCTATCCATTGGCGCCCCTAATCTTTTGTCACGTTCTGTTTATGACATGCTGTCTTGTATCTCCTCTAACACTCCCTTAGTGACTACTCTTAGCTTTCTGTTAATCTCTTTCCTTTCGAGGTCACCCTTAAGCTTGTATGAAAGCAAAAGAAAGAGGACGAGGGCAATGGTCACAACAGAGAAAGCAATAAAGGCTTCTGCTAGCTGAAGTAAAAGATGAGATGAATCAAGACCAAACATGCCTCTGAGAACGTATCTCGCTGCTGCAGTTCTTAATCCTCCCTGCGAATGAGGGGTCTCCTTGGCACCGGCGATGGCAGGCTCCTGGCGTCCTGGGTTTCAGCACCAAATGTTGCGAGCTGCATGGTCGTCTCGCCAGCAAGAAAGCATGCAAACAACAGGATCCTTCTGCAGCAAGCTTTATTGCAGTCAAACGATGAAAGGAGGAAGACCCCGAGTCCCCGAAGTGGCGCTGTTTATATAAGCCCTGCTCGCACCAAAGTGGTGTGAGATGACATATCATCCCCTGATTGGCTGCTCACCCATCACCCCATATGATGCCCCAGGCTGGGCTCGTGACGTCTGTTGCCCAACGGTCATAACGGTCATAACAGTCATGTGCTCTAGGACTTTTTTACCAGTTTAGAAGGGTGGAAACCAGCGCCATGGCAACCAAACCCAGGCTCTCTACAGGACAAATACTCAGAGTTCTGCCTGACCCAGCACCACATTCACTACAGAGGAGAGACATTCCTTTGTCTTATGAAGAGCTGGGATTTGATAAGACAGTACTACAATGACATCTACTGCCTGAGGTAGATTGAGACACTGAAATCATGTGAAGGAGACAGATTGAAAATTTCAATTGTACAGAACTCAATATGCTAGTTTACCTCTAACATGTTTACCTCCATTCTGCAAGGGGTTTTCACATATTTCCCCTCTAACCCTAAGAGCCTTGTGCTTTCTCCATGGCTCTTGGATTTTCCTTTCTTCACCATGTTCGTTGGCAAGCCTGCCACCTCTCACATCTGACCCACTGATCTAGTTGCCTACTAAGTCTCTGAGTAGTTATGGGGACATTCATATTCTCACTATGTGTCCTTCAATTCTGCCCACATTAACCAAGTTTTTCCTACAAATATTCTGACATCTGGGTTCTTCAAACAACACTACTTCTAATCAAGGGAACTTGAGACCTTCCTTTTTCATTTTGTGGTGTCTCCCTAGTAACAGCATTATCCAAAAAGAGCCTATTTTACCTTCTGACCTAGCAGGTGTCACACTACTTCACTATGCTGAAAGAGAACCCATATTTACACAATGTGCCTAAAGAGCTGGCATTTTCCTGCTTAAAAATATAATATTCATTCCCTAATGTTTAGGTCAAGATCAGCTAGAAGAACATGGAAGAGCAGTCATCAACTTCATGGCTTTCATCATTAATGGCGTGGTCCAACTTTAGTGTGCAGAATCTCCTGTTTGAATGCAAAAGTTCTGCCTGACAAGTCTAGCACATCCGTCCACACTCTTGGAATGGTGTGTTTAGATTGAATATATATATATAAAATCTACTGGCATTCTGTTAATCAGACAAAAAGCAATCAAACAAACAAACAAGATTCTCATTCTGGAAACAATGGCTAGACTTAACTATGCCAAGTGAGTACATGAGCTTAAATATTCATCCTGAGAAAGGAAGAATCAGGGATACACAGAAATCTTGAACACCTAATGTAGTTGATAGCCAGGTACTAGAGTCTATGTATCAGCTTAAACCCATGTACAAGTAGTCTTCTTTGGTGAAAACCCATAGTGGAATAGTTTTTCTGAAAAGGATGAGATATACCCCAAAATTAGTGCTGACATGTGGGACTTCATGAAAGTATTTTAGTTCATGTATAGTTAAGCAAAGAGCCAACCAGGAGAAATAAAATCCCATAGAATGTGGAAAATTCTCTTCCAGGTATTTATAAGTCAAAGGATTAACATCCAGAATATGGAATGAACTAAAAAAACAAAACAAAACAAAACAAAAAAACAAAAAACCTAAATTACATGTTAAAAAAATTCAAGTAACAATACATATTGAGAGGATTTGGAGAAATGAAAACCTTCCTCCAATGCTGGTTAGACTCTTGGCAAATCATTTTTGAAATCAATCTTGTGATTTCTTAGACCATTTTAATAGCAATTACTCAAGATCCAGCTATACCACTCCTAGGCATACATCCAATATATGCTCAAGTACACATCAAGGATACTTGCTCAAGCATGTTCAAACCAGGTTTATTCATAAAAAGTGAGAACCTGGAAAAAAAACATATAACTTTCACAGAAGAAACAGATTCAGAAATAGTGGTACCTTTTTTCAGTAGAATACTACTCAGTAATTAAAAAAATTATGAACTTTTCAGGCAAATGGTGGGGTATAGAAAAGATCATCTTTAGTGAGGTATCCCACAAGCAGAAACACACAATATATACTTACAAGAGGAAACTAGACATATAGTAAAATCAGTACACATAAAGATTCTTAGTAAGAAGGATGACTCTGAGTAAGATGAACAATCAATACTCTGAAAAGAAATGAGATGGTCATTTGAAAAAGGAGAAAATAGAACACAGGAAAGGAGTGTACCACAGAGGGCCTGTGAAAGACTCTATCCAACACTGTACAAAAGACGATGTTGAGACTCATAACCAATTTTGGCAGAGTATAGAAAACATTACAACAATTGGGGGATATAGTAACACTTGGAGAGATCAGGAACTCCACAAGGAGACCAAAGAACCAAAATATCTGCATGCAGAGGTCTTTTCTGAAAGTGATACACAAACCAAGGACCATTCATGGTTATTACCTATAAGCCCTGCTCTGAGGTAGCCCATGGCAACTCAGAATCCAAGTTGGTGAACTAGTAATGAAACAGGGATTGACTCTGACATGAACTCTGTTGTTGACAATTTGACAACCCACTGTGAGGACAGAGCCTTCCTATCAGGGTACAGAGGAGGACACTGCAGCCTGTCCTGATGAGACCTGATACGCTAGGGTCAGACAAAGGGGTGGAGTACCTCCCTATCAGTGGTCATGGAGAAGGGCATGGAAGAAGAAGGGGGGAGGGACTTTTGAATGGGGCAGAATGATGGAGGGAGCTACAGCTGGCATAAAAATTGAATCAAGTGTAATGAGTATAAAAATAATTATATAATTAAAAAGTTGTGCCTATGATTTTGAAGGAGGTTCAGGAGTGGTATATGAGAGTTTCATCATGAGAAATGTAAGGGATAAATATTATACATCTGATCTAAAAAGATTAAAAAATATGAGCCAGGAATATGAACAGAGTTGTAAAATGATGAAAAATATACCTAAGAATAACTCAAAATATGTTCCTTGCATTCAGTAGTTAGGGGAATGCAATTAAAGACAACCTTGAGATTACATTTGTCTTACCTCAGTTTAGCTTGGTGAAGATCATTATCATCATCATCAACACAACAACAAAATGGAGTACCAGGGGAGAGAGGTTGAATAAAAGCCACACTGAAGTTTTGGGAGTTCTTTTACACTCTCTACTTGATGAGGCAATCATGAATCAATGCTGCACTAAAGAGGTGTGAGTTTTGCCAACAGGGACTCTGTTGCCTATTCAATAACATACCCCTAGTTGAACTTCCTTTCCAAACCACAGTGGAGAAGAGTATGTGTTCAGTCGTGATGTGTCTTTCTGTGCTTGTGGGGGTGCACAGGAAAGTTTCTTCTTATCGTGGAGTAGGGGAGAAGGGATATGGGGAAGAAGAAAGGCTGAATAAGAAGGAGAGGAGGGAAATGGCTGCCATCAAGTAGTAAAGTGAAAAAAAATACATATATGTATTTATGTATATATGTGTGTGTATGTGTGTGTGTCTGTGTGTATGTGTGTGTTATTTTTACTGAATCAAAATACAATTGAATAGGGAGTTTAAATTGCAGGACCTGACCAGAAATTTAATCAGAATTTGAATTAAAGACCCAAGTAGTATGACAGCAAAGTAGTTAAGCATGGGACCAAAAGAGCCTAGACGGGTGTGACTATCTAATAAGGCCTTTTTCTTGCTCCCTTGGAGTCTGTTGTTGTTTGTTTCCAACCCTGGCAAGATGAATTATTTTCATCATCAGTAATATTATTATTATTATTAATGTTTTCTTTAGCACTTAACATAGAAACAACAGTTGTTTTTTCCCAAACACAGACATAATTTCCTTTATTTCAAGAGTAGTATGTGTAAGCCTCTTCAGTTATGTAGGACCACTTCTTCAAGAGAAAATAACAAACATTTTGATACTTCTGGGACCTGGACCACTCTGGCTATGCAGTTTTGAAAACATCAGAAGCACATATTTAATCAAAGCATTAGTACATGCCCACAAAGTAGTCTAAGGGACTGGATAATATTGCTGTTATCCTTATGAATTAATCCATAAGGCAGAACAGTTGGATTTTAAGTTTTAGATATTAGCCAAGTTTATTCCACTTGTATGTCCTCTTAATCCCATTATAAACCCTCTAGTTTCCATCACATTATAAATTCTTTTCTGTTGGGCTGCCCTCAGTGACAGTGTGTGTGGTCTTTGGCTGACAGTCTTGGTTAGTTAAAACTGTGGTTGCATCCCTTGATTGGCTGCTCACCCATCACCCCATATGATGCCCCGGGCTGGGCTCATGATGACGGTTGCCCAAGGGTCATAATGGTCATAACGGTCATGCGCTCTAGGACTTGTTTACCAGTTTAGAAGGGCGGAAGCCAGCGCTATGGCAACCAAAACCCGGCTCTCCACAAATGAACAAGGGTAAGGTGTATACATTTTAAAAAACATCATACCAACAGCATCTCAATGCTATAGCATCACAATGCTATTATGAAATCACAAAGCTATTATATCTTCACAATGGTATGACATCACAATGGTGTTATGACATCACAATGTTAAAATGGCTTCACAATTGTATGTTGTAGGTGATGATTAATATTTAGTATTGGTTTAACTGTTATTAATGCTTGCTGTGATTGTTGTTAAGCCTAAACAGCTATATAACTAATTCACCACACAGAGACTGAGTTTATTTAACTCAGAACACAATGCTGATCAAAGGTTATTCCCTCCTAAACCTTCAAGCCCTCATAGCTTCCTAACATTTAAATTTTATCCATTATACTTGTTTTTTTTTTTTAAAGTCTTAGTTCTGGTTCATTCTCTCCATGCTTTTCCAAGATGTCTAATCCCTCTTTGCTCTGCAACCTCTGCTCTTTTGCTCTCTCTCCTCCCACTGATTTCCTGCCTTCCGCCTCCTCCTATCACTGTACACTGTGACTAGTTGCTTTATTCTGTCAGGTTTACACAAAATTGAAACAAGGTTCTTAGAATAAGGATAACAATGCACTATCCAGATTAAAAAGAGAAAGGGAGGGGTAAAAATATGGATTTGAATGAAATCAAAGGTACATTGTATACATTTCAAAAGAACAGTATTATTTCATATAACAACAATGGTATGACAACATCACAATGCTATGATGACATTACAATGCTATTATGACATCACAATGGGATTATGACCTCAATATACTATTACCACATCACATTAATATTATGACATGAAAATGCTAATATGACATCACAGGTTTGTTATGACATTTCAATGGTATTATGTCATCACAATTGTGTCATGACATCTCAGTGCTATTTTGACATAACTATGGTATTATGACATAACAATGGTGTCATGATAGTCCAATGGTGTTGACATCAAAATTCTATTATGACTTTACATTGTCATTATGACATCGTAGTGGAATTTTGACATTTTCATTATGACCTCAAAATGCATTTATGATATCACAATATTTTTATGACATCTCAATTACATTATGATTTCATATTTGTATTATGACACCAAGTGCTATTATCATCGCAAAATGATATTATGACTTCCTCATGGTATTAGGACATGATTGCAGTATGACATCACAATGGGTTTTTTATATCAAAGCTATCATGACTTCACACCAGTATGACTTCACAATGATATTAGGATATCAAATGATATGATGACATCACAATGCTATTATGACATAGCAATAATATTATGATTTCACGATGGGATTATGATATCAACATGCTATTAAGACATCACAATGCTTTTACAACATTATTGTGGCATGACATCACTATGGAATTATGACATTACAATGCTATTATGAATTCACAATGACATGACTTTACAATATTAGGCTATCTCAAAGCTATGATATCACAAACCTACTATGACTTCGAAATCATATTATGAGAACACAATGATATGACATCACAGTGGTATTCTGACCTCAAAATGGTGTTATGACATCAAAAAGCTATTATGACATTACAATGATATGACATCTAAATGCTATTATGTCTTCACAATGATAATTATACCACAATGCATTAGTACATCACAGAACTCTTTTGGCATCCCCGTGCTATTAGAACATTACAATACTATGAAGACCACTATCACAATGGTTTTATGACTTCACAATGCTACTCTGACATTACCATGCTATTATGACATCACATGTCCATTATGACATCATATTTTGTTGATGAGATCAATATGCTATTATGATCTAACAATGCTATTATGACATCACCATTCTATTTCAACATGATTGTGACATGACATCACAATGGAAGTTTGACATCAAAATGATATTATGATATGGTAATGCTATTATGACATCACAATGTTTTTATAACTTCACAATGTAATGCTGACATTACAATGCAATTATAACATCACAAAGCTATTACGACATGATTGTGGTATGACATCAGAATGTAATTTTCACATCACAATGCTTTTATGATATCACATGCTATTATGATATTACAATGCAATTATAATTTGATATGGTAAAATTTTACAATGGCATTATGACATCACAAAGTTATAATGACATCAAAATATTTTATTATCACAATGTTTTTCTGAACTCACAATGGTATTATGACATCACAATGCTTTTAAGCTATCACAATGTTGTCATGACTTCTCAATGATATTATTACATTCCAATGGTATTATGATATCACAATGGTATGACATCCCAATGGTTATTACATCCCAAATGTATTATGACTTCACAATGGTTTTCTGACTTCACAATGTTATTTTTACATCTCAATGGTATGATGACATCCCAATTCTGTTGTTTCATCACAATGCTATGATGACATCACAGGGCTAAGATGACATCAAGGGGTATTACAACATCACAATAATATGATGATATCACAATGCTCTTGTGATATCACACGGGTATTATGATATCACCATGGTCTTATGACACCACGAAAGTATGACATTATTATGCTATACTATATTGGTATCACAATAGTATTAGGATATCATCATGCTATTATTATATCACAATGCAATGATGACATCAAAATGGTATTATGACATCACAATGGTATCACATCACAATGCTTTGATGACATCACATTGGTATTCTGACATCTCAATATTATTATACCATCACATTGGTGTCATGAGATCCCAATGCTATTATGACATCATTGCTATGTTATGATATGTTAAAGGTTTTATGGCATCATAATGTTATTTTGATATTACAATTGCATTATTACATCACATTAATATCATGACATCACAATGGTATTATGAACTTACATCAATGTTATGATATCACAATGGTATTATGCTTTCACTATGGTATTATAACATCACAAAATTATTATTATGTCACAATGCTATTCTGACACCAAAAAATTAAGGAATATGAACTAAAGAAAATTGGGACCAGGGCTAGGGATGCAGCTCAGAGGTTAAGAGCATTGATTACTCTTAAAGATGCCCTTCTTCAATTTTCAAACACTATACTCTGGCTCACAACCTTTTATAATGAGATCTGCTGCCCTCTTTTGGCATGCTATATGTTATACTATATATATTATATATGTTATAATATATAAAATAAATAAGTAAATAAATTGTTGGTACAATGTTCTTTTGGAATGTATACAATTTACCCTTGTTCATTCAAATGCTGATTTATGTGCCCCACTCTCTGGTTTCAATCCAGAAATTTCACCATGATGCTTATTCTTCTCTTCACCATATCAAGTTTGTGTAAACATGCCACCATTTGTTCTCTGTATTTTTAATAAAACAACCAGCAACAATGCTAAGCAATCTAGAGGAGAGGGTGGATTATCCCGGTCCATAGCAGGTGAAAGAGGAAGGAAGCACTGGAGGAGAGGTAGAGAATCAGGAGGAAAGGTCTTGGGACCACATGGAGAGATGGTCCATACCTAAGATATGACTAAAAGCACATTTAATGAGTGAAATCTTAATGGTAGGAATCTATGTGGTCTTGGAGGTTTAGGATGGAATAACTATTTCCCAGCATTGTACTCTAGGTTAATTAAATAAATCCTAGTCTATGTATTGTGATTTGGGTATACAGCTGGTTTAGGAATAACGGCTGCTTAACTAAAAGTTATTTCAATAGTAAATATTAATAACTATCAACAAATGGCTCCTAGCCAATCTAACTATACAATAAATGGCCATCAACTAATCTAAGTATCCACAGCCTTTAAACCATACTTTAACATAATTTGGTGGGGGAAATTAGATTGCAGTAAACAACCCCAATAAAACAAACTTAAAAACTAAAAACTCCTGGGTTAATTACTGTCTCTTTAAGAGAGACTCTTAAACAGGTCCAGGAACAAAAAGACAGCCTATTGTGGATAGATCTGAGACTTAAGGTAACAAAACTGGCTGCTGCTACATTCTAACAGGAGGATACACAAGCATGACTTCCTTATACTGTGGTTGGCTCAGCTCAGCTAAACTCAGGAGTCATGTCTAGAAAGAAAGTAATTGGAGCACACAGACATCTAGACAGAGCTTGGCCTAAAACTAAATCTAAAAAATGCCATGGCAGAGGTCTTTTAATCCACTTTAGCTTTGTTTTAGTCATCACAGTCATAGATCTGGTTGTAATAGATTTAATGGTGGTGAGTCTTCTGGAGAACTTCCACAAGAAAGTTCAAGGAGAAAATGGGGAAAAAATAAAACAAGGAATGAAATACTAAGTTACAGATAATAAAAAGGGCATTCTTCCTAATAAAAATTAGATTGATAATGGCTAAAATTCAAAACTCTCTGGCTGCAAGATACTTGTCAGATCTTTCTGGGAAGGGTGTATCAGTTCACTAAAACATGAACTACATTCCAAAACACAACCAACTGGGCTTTGCTTCTTACAGAGTAACAATTGACCCAAAACTTAAAACTTTCTTGCCTATTTGCTTAATTTGGTTCTAAAACATACATTGGAAAAATATGCCAAAATTGAGATTATAACCTCTTGTTTTATAGGGTGAAGTTTAGAGCAGATGATAAAGGTAGACAATGAGTAACTCAAATATGCTGGCCCTTAGACTTGTCAAAGATCTGATAAATATTGCATTTTAATATATGTAAGCTTATTATGACAGAGTACAACCTGTTGAGGCACAAAATAAGAAATTAATTCAGTTTTTATAGGTGCAACATATAATTTTTCCATTTAAAACAAAAGTTAACCCAATTGTTGATACTTTAATGATATTTACTGATGGTTCATTATCTGTTGTTTTTGCCTATACTTATAAAATAAAAACAATATCTTTTCAAGTGTCTAACACATCTGAGCAAATAAAAGAGGTATCTGAAGTATTGGCCATGTTTCAAAGTTTTAATAAGCAGTCTTTGAACACTTTTACACATAGTGCATATGTAGCTCAGTATTTGCCTAGGTTAGAGAATGCAGGTCAAATTCAGACATCTTCTCCTGCTGGAATTTTATTTTTACAAATTCAAAATTTGTAAAAAAAATTTTGATGCAAAAAAAACTTTCCACTTTTTTATAGGACATTTGAGGGATCATTCTAATTTGCCAGTTCCCGTCGAAAAAAAAAAAATGCATTGGCAGATAAAGTCACTAAAGTTTATTGTTCACAGTTAAAAAGAGACCAGGATGCCCATAATATGCATCATCTTAATAGTCAAACCTTGAGACTTAAATATGGATTGACTAAGGAACAGGCCCATAGTAGAGTCAAGGCTTGTAGTACCTGTCCTCAGTTTCAGCTTATTCCTCATATGGGAATCAAATTTAGAAAATGGATATTATTCATATTCTTCAATTTAAACACGTAAAATATGTACATGTTTGCATAGATACCTATTGTGGATTTATTTTTGCCCCTCCTCAACCAGGAAAATCTTCAAAGAATGATATTACTCATTGTCTACAGGCTTTAATATTCTAGGAGTTCCTAAGCAATTTAAAACTGACAATGGAACAGGATATACAAGCAAATCTATTAAAAGAGTTTTTCAACAGATTCAAGTTTCTCACATAACTAAAATATATTAAGGACAAAGCATGGTTGAGCATGCCCACTAATCAATTAAGATTTATTTGCAAATAAACAAGGAAAGGGGAGTTACTCTCTTGGACACCAAAGAATCACCTTTATCATGATTTTTTTTTAATTTGGATAAGCATGGCAAATTTGCAGCAGATATTGGCATACAGAAACCAAGAAAATTTTGTTAAAGTAAGATGGAGGTATCCTTTAACAAATCTATCTCATGGACCCGACCCTATTCTCATATGAGAATGAGGACCTGTGTTTTTTCACAGGAAAATGATCCATCTTGATAGCTACTGGAACATCTGGTGGGACAAATGGATGAGGAGATTTCTCCTGACAATGATAATGATGTCAATGAAAACGACTCTGGTCAAGATGACTGTTTATTGGGTATACTTTCCTAATCCACATTTACTACATCCAGTTTCCTGGAACAATCCAGAAGTTCTTGTTTATGTCAACAAGACTTGGTTACTGGGTTTTCCTGCTTTTGAAGGAATACAAGTAAAACAGACTCTTAACTTTTCAGGAATAGGAACAGGTCATCCTTTTTTCTTTACCAGAGAGAGTATCCAACAGGACTGCTTACCAGTCTTCACTGTTCAGGTCATAGGACAGAATGCCTACTACTCTAAAGTTGGGGTGGCAGCTCAACCCTCCCTTTGCAAGCAGGCAAAGTGGAACATTGGAGGGATATTATTGTCCCTTCCTATGGGAGTTAAGAATGACAGTCTTCCATTTCCAATGAGTTACTCACCCTGTGAGAAAGGGGATCTTTGCACTTATCTTCAAATGATGATTCCTTGGACAAGAGGCATTAGAGAAAGCCCCACTATCTACTCCTGGGATAATGACTCTGAATTTACAGTCATGGACTCGAATGATCTATCTTTAAGGGTATTAACAATTTGGATTCTGGTAAAGGCAGTCAAAATTCCTTTGTTTTAGGAAAATCTGTTAGTGCTGGACTTTGGAGGACTTCAAATAAAAATTGGCAAACAGATGTATGAAAATTGGGGACTGCATTGGGATATTTAGGCATTCTCTCTGGAAATGCAAGTAGATATGCTGAATTAATCAAGTGTCTTTCCGTCTTAGCATGTGTTAGTCCTCCTTATTTACTGCTAATTGGAAACATTGTAGTAATGCATTTTAAGAACATGATATCTATTCAATTGAATGTGTATATTACAGTCTTACTAATTGTGTTAGTGCTGATAATAATGCTCTTTCAGTATTAGTTGTTAAGCAACCTGCTTTTTTATGATTCCTGTTATGGTTTCTGATTCTTGGTATGATGAAACAAAATTTAATTGGAATCTGATTCAGAATCAACTTGCTAGTATCTGGTCTAGCAAAAACTTCTCATTGGACATGTTAATGATGAATTATAAGATCCATGACATAGAATTTGCCAAGAAACATATGTTAGAATTGGCCAATACAGCCTGTGATATATTTAGTAGCCTCAATAGGCACTTTGCATCATTTGACTCTGTCATTAAGTGGGGACTTAACACTTTACAGGTGTGGTAGGTATGGGTTTGTTGGGCTGTGCCTTCCTTCCTTGTGTTTTACAGTTCCTTCTTCAAAAACTTCAATGCATGCAAGTGCAGTTGCATGAATTTATGTTAAAGATCTCTAACAACCTCATCTGTTATGGAGGTAAGTAAATGATGTATAAGAGTAAAATTGTGATTTTCCTACCTAAGACAGAGGCACCTAAAAATCACTTCAGAGACCTTGATGACAAAAAATATACATTTCTCCAACCTAAGATAGGCTCTCCATAAAACCAAGATAGGGGAACTGACTGGGTTTGGCAATTGGAATTTTGCCTCCTGGCCATGGCATATGTGTGTCTAATCTAAATTCCATGTCCTAGAGACTCTCCCTTGCTGTCTCTGCAAGCTGGGTGTTCTGAGCCTGAGAAGTAGAAAGCAAGCTCCCTGCAACTTGGGAACCAGAGAGCAAACTTGGTGTTAACTTGAGTGAATTCCTGGATGCCTTGTCAGGTGGCAAAGATGTGTTGCTACTTTGAAAAAAAAAATTACTTTTACCCTTTGCTTCATAAGTGTTGTTAGCATTCAGTAAAATGAATAGAAATCTGTCTTGTCTCCAGTCTTCACATCTCTGTGCCCCATTTACACTCCCTCTTTCAGGTAGACCCTGTTAGACTACCCTGCAGGACTGTCAGGTTACCTTCCCTTTTTCTTGCTCTTATATACTCAATAACCCAGTGAGCCCTAAACCCTGCCAGCCTATTATATCAATAAGAATGTGAAGATATGTTAATCAGTATGCCAGTATCTGTCTAGTACAAAGTCACAACCTGGGAAATTTCAGATCCAAGACCACAGTAGGAGACCACCTTGTCATTCGGTACATTTCCTTCAATCCCACATCACCACTTTAAAGCTTCCCTACTTAGGATGCTGTTCAATTAAATAAACATTAAAGTTTCATTTCCTACCTGACATTGTCACAGAGGTAAAGAGGAGTAAAGGTGTTGGATTTGGATAAAGGGATGAGATAAATGCTTGTTGGTCATAACAAAAAGAGTCAATTGTGCACATAATCAGACAAACTGGATTCTGAGGAAAAATTGATTACCCATCTTCATGGAAGCCTCAGTATTCTCTCAGGTGATAATTGACTGAGAGGGAGAATGATGCCATGCAAAACATGAAAACAAGTTAGAGTTTCAGGAGTCAGTTATTAATAGTGCCAAGTGGACAGCCTGCTTGACAGAAAGGCTGAGCCCTACATGCCTCAGTCTGCACAGCTGAAATCACACAACACAGAGACGACAGTTCCTGTGTCCAAGACTCTTAGTTCAGGAAATGTGTCACATATTTCTTTCAAATGGTCACTAATAATAATAATAAGTCACATGTCCTTTATAAGTGAGTTTCCCATTATCACAGAATACATTATTATTTTTTTAAATGCAAAGATATGTCCTCAGTGATTGAATTACTTCCTGTGAAAATGCTCCCTGACTAAGGCATCTCTTTGAACAAAAAGCATTTAATTGGTACTTACTTATATTTTTACAGAGACCATCCATGATGTCATGTCATCAAGCAGTCATGTTGATGTATCCTTCAGCAGAGCTGAGAGCTTTTCATGGGGAACCACAAGAATCAGGCTGAGAAAGTGAGACTGAGAGAGACAGAGATACAAAGTGCTAGAGTGACAGATTCAGAGCTCTAGCAAGCCTATAGAAAAGGAGACAGGAAGAGTGTCATAAGAAGAGTGATTATGGACACAAGGAGAACAATGCCCTGAATATCAGGGCACAGAGCAAAATGATGCATCCAGCCTAGGTGATATCAGATAATCTAGGGTTATATAGAATGGGGAGGAGGACTTCCACTCTCAGGGGAATTTTAGAAATTGCAAAGGGTTCAAGGAGGCTTGATGAGACTGAAAGGAGATGAGGGAGGGTGCAGCAGAGCGGATACAAAGTAAACAAATCATAATAAATACATAGGAAAAACTGTGATCAAAGTGATGAAGTATAGAGCTCTTCAGGACTGATGGCTACTTCTTAGGGGTGGTGGCAGGGTTCAATAGGGATTAACTCAGATTTCTTTAAGGTACTTGGCACTGAGACTGCTCATGTTCCAGTGAGTACATGAAAAACACATACTTGAATTAATGTAATTTAAAGAAAAAAATTAGTGTGACACATGGGTAGAAATTTGAAACTGGAAACAATGGAAAAGGAGTTTAATGTATATTATATCAAATTTCCACATAAGCAATAAAAATAATATGGAGAGAAGATTCTACAAAAGGCAGATTTTGACTTTGCAAGGCATTGTTTCCAGGAACTCATTACATAGCAGAGAATCCTAACCATGAACTAGTAGTTAGCCATCTACCTCAGACCCCTGGAGCTCAGGTGGCACCTCTGACCAAGCAGTCCTAGCAGTAACACTATCTTTAGAGAGTTTCTGTGGAGGACCATAGTAGGAAAAACAGCTGGTCTTATATCCTAGGCAAATAACAAGGTCCCATTTCTCTGTCATGAAAGCCCATTATTAATTGTAAACCCCAGGACCAGGAGGGATCCTCACTGACCACTGTGTAGGACACAGCTGCCAATCTAGCCAGATCAGCCAAGGCAACTCTGCTCATAGAGGGTTGGCAAACCTAGTGTAGAATACCAACTTGAAATTATATCTTACCCTTCATTTCACCCTTTACATGCACAGATCTTTTTGTGTTTCAGCCAAATCATCCCAGGAATTTTCTGGTTTCCTTTACTTTTTACTTCTTCTAATGATATAATACCCCAGGGAACCCAAAACTCTGCCAGCCTATTATATCCATTAGAATGTGAAGGTACATTTAGTGAGTACAGGAGTAACTGCTCAGTTCAAAGTCACAACATAAGAAATTTAAGAAACAAGACCATAGTAGGAGACCAACTTGTCATTTGGTACATTCCCATTAATGCCACATCACTTTGAAGTTTTCCTACTTAGAAAGCAATCCAATTAACTAAAGTAATATTAAAGCTTCAAGTCCTATCTGACATTGTGACAGAGTTAAAATGGAGTAAAGGTATGGGATCTGTATAAAAAAAAATGAGATAAAGGCTTGTTGGCTTTCACAAGAAAAAGTCATGTGTGCACAGGATCAGAGATTCCTGACCCTGGGTAAAGTTTGTATACTCATCATTCCTCTTTTCCTTTCCTCATTTCCACCTTTCCTCCTCTTTCTACATGCATGCCCCTCCACAAGTTCACTGACAGTGGAGGACTTTGTCTCTGCTCAACTGATTCTAGGCTATCAGATCTCATCAGGTGTGGCTGCCCTGTCTTCCCCTGTGGCCTGGTAAGACTGTTCCCCCTTAAGACTGAGGTGATCCAAGATCAGGCCAATCACTTCATGACAGAGTCAGTACCTGTTCCCATTACTATGGAAGATCCTTGAACACTGAACTTCCATGGGCTACACTTGTGCAGGGGTTCTAGTTTATCTTCATGCATGATATTTGGTTGGAGTATGATTCTTAGGAAAGACACCTATACTCAGATTATGTTGGCTCTGTTGCTCTCCTTCTGGAACCCCTGTAATCTCCAGATCTTAATATTTCCCACTTCTTTCAACAGTTGGCCATAAGTCTCCACATCTGCTTTGAAAGTCTGCAAGGCAGAGTCTTTCAGAGGCCCTCTGTGGCAGGCTCCTAACTTGTTCCCTGTTTTTTCCTTTTCCTTCTTCTGATGTCCATCTTCAAAGTCTTTTGGGATGGGGATTGAACCAGAGTCCTGCCTCTTGATTAGTTAATTTAGATATACAGATTTTAGTAGGTTCATTCTATATTATATGTCTATATGAGTGAGTATTTACTGTGTGTCTTTCTGCTTCTGGAAGAGCTCACTCAGGATTATCTTTTCCATTTCCCACCATTTACATGGTAATTTCATGATTTTTATTGCTGAGTAATATTCCATTACATAGATGTACCAAAATTTCTGTATCCATTCTTCAGTTGAGGGACATCTGGGTTGATTCCAGATTCTGGCTATTATAAATTAAGCTGCTAAAAACATAGATGAACAATTGTCCTTATTGTGTACTTGAGCCTCTTTTGGATATATGCCTAGTTGTGAAGTAACGTGATCTTGAAGGAAGAGCTATTCCTACTAGTCTGATAAAGCACCAGATAGATTACGAAAGTGGTTGTACAAGTTTATATTCCTACCATGAGTGGAGGAGGGTTTCCCCTTCACCACAACCTTTCCAGCATGTGCTGTCACTTGAGTTTTTTTATTTTGGCCATTCTGATTAGTGTAAGGTGAAGTCTCAGTGTTTTTTTTTTTCTTTTGCATTTCCCTGATGGCTAATGATGTTGAGCATTTCTTTAAATGTTTCTCTGCCATTTGACATTCCTCTATTGAGAATTATCTGTTTAACTCTGCTCCCCATTTTGTAATTGGATTACTTGATTTGTTGCTTCTTTATATATACTTGATATTAGCCCTCTCTCACATAGTCTTGGTGAAGAGTCTTTCCCAAACTGTAGGCATTCTTTTTGTTTTCATAGTAGTGTCCTTTGCTTTCCAGTTTCACGATATCCCATTTATTGATTTTTGCTCTTAGAGCCTGTGCTATTGGTGTTCTATTCAGAAGGTTGTCTCCTGTGCCAATGAGTTCAAGGCTCTTCCACACTTTACAATCTAATCACTTTAATGTGTCTGGTTTATGTTGAGGTCTTTCATCCAGTTGGACTTCATTTTGTGCAGGGTGATTGTATGGATCTAATTGCATTTCTCTAAGTCCAGTTAGACCAGCACTATTTGTTGAAGATGCTATCTTTTTCCATTGTATGGTTTTGGCATCTTTGTCAAAAATCAGGTGTCCATAAGTGTGTGGCTGTATTTCTGGGTCTTCTGTTCAGTTCCATTGATCCACCATTCTGTTTCTATGCCAGTACAATGAAGTTTTTATTACTGTTGCTCTGTAGTACAGCTTGAGATCAGGGATGGAGATAACTCCAGAAGATCTTTTACTGTAGAGAATTGTTTTAGAAATTCTGGGTTTCTTTTTTTTTTTTACATATGAATTTGAGAATTTTTCTTTCACACCTATAAAGAATTGTGTGGTTTTTTGATGGGCATTGCATTGAATCTGTAGATTGTTTTGATAAGATGATCATTTTTACTATGTTAATCCTGCCAAGCCATGAGCATGGGAGATTTTTCCATTTTCTGATATCTTCATATAATTCTTTCTTCATAGACTTGAAATTTTCCTTTATACAGGTCTTTGACTTGCTTGTTTAGGCTCACACCAATGTACTTTATGTCTTTGACCAAATATGAGAAAACATCAAAGAATTCATCCAATATCAGCAAACAGGCTTCATCCCAGGTATGCAGGGGTAGATCAATATAAAGAAATCCATCAATGTTATACCCCATAATAACAAACTGAAAGAAAATTACCACATAATAATGTCCTTAGATGCTGAAAAATCACTTGACAATATCCAACTTCCATTCATTTTCAAAGTATTGGAGAGATCAGGGATAAAAGGCATATATCTAAATTATTGTAAAGTTATACAGGCATATATCTAAATTATTGTAAAGTTATTGTATACAGCAAGCCTATAGCCATCATCAAACTAAACTGAGAGAAACTTAAAGCAATCCTACTGAAATCAGGGACAAGGCAAGGCTGCCTACTCTTTCCATATCTCTTCAACATAGTTCTGGAAGTCCATGTTAGAGCAATAAGACAGTTGAAGGAGATCAATATGATAAAAATCAGAAAGGAAGAAGTCAAAGTATCACTATTTTCAGATGATATGATAGTGTATCAGTGTAACCACAAAAATTCTACCAGGGAAATTATTCAGCTGATGAACACATTTGAAAAGTTGGCTGGATACAATATTAACTCAAAAAAAAAAATAAGTAGCCCTTCTGTAAACAAAAGACAAAAGTGATGAGAAAGTAATTAGGAAAACTAAAGAAATTATATTATGTAACAAGATTATATATCCTAACCATTCCCAGACATTTCCTCACTGGGAACTACACATGTAAATACATGAGCATCTAGGGGACATTGCAATTCAAATCACCAGGAAGTGGAAAATGAAAGAGGGAATTCTAGGCTAAAAGAATATTGTTATCCTGATAGTTTGTCATTCAATATAATCCCCGATGACTAAAGAACAGGACTGACAATCTCCTTTGGGAAAAATGTGAAATATTCCCATAATGGTGTATAATTCAGCTAAAAAAATGACATCATGAGAGGGCGGGGCAAGATGGCAACACCTGGAGGACTCTCATTCTGACCATCAGCACAGCAGGATCAGCACAGTGACCAGTAATCAGAACTCCCGGCCATAAAACACAGTGATTGTGTTTCCCAGGTGAGAGGATACCCGACGGTGGGGGATTCAATCAGCTTTTAAATCAACTGGCAAAACCGAAGAAGAGATCCTGGTTCTACCAGAAGCTTGGCTGCTGGTGGGCAGCCCCAGACCCAGCCCAGAGCCACAAGCCAGTGTCTCTGTTCATGGTTCCAGATTGAACCATGCGCATCACACTATCAGAGACTGGAATTTTCAGTCTAGAGATAACCACACGATGCAGGAAGCTGGCAGAGACCTAGCGGACATCACTCAGCTGTGCTCCAGACACAGGCACAAACAGTTGCTGTGCACCAGACTCCAACTGTGTCACAGCAAATGATCATTAAATTTACAGCAAGAAACCCAGAAACAGGGCAGCTGCCCTCAGGACTTCCCTGGGTGAGAGGAGAACCCTCTCCACTAACAAAGACCACAGTTACCACTCAGGTCTCTATCCCTGAGGTGAACAGCAGTAACTCCTTAAAAAACGCCAGCCATCCAGGGACTATACCCAAAAAGCTGAGAAGACATCCTTCAGGACAAACCAGCTTTCTGCAAAGGGGATTCTCTCCACCACAGGATCCCCAGGAACCACCAGAAAATAACCCCAAACACCTGAGATAGCACAATGGGTAGAGGCCAGCGTAAAAGCTCAAGCAACAAAAGACAAAGCAAAATAGCATCTCCAGAACCCAATTACCCAGGGGCAAGTAGCCCTGGACACCCCAGCATAACTGAAATCTAAGAAGATGACTTAACAACTATGCTCAAGAAGATGATAAAAGAGGAAACAAATACGATACATAAAGACATAGAGGGAGATAAACTCAAACATATTATTGCCATCCATACAGAAATAGAGGAAGCTGCAGCCAAACAGTTTATGGCCTTTAGAAAGGAAATGCTTAAAGCACTGAATGAAATAAAAGAAACAGAGTTGAAGGAACTAAAAGAAAAACAGGAAAGTACAATCAGACAGGTTAACAAAAGGAAGTTAACAAAACAACTCAAGACCTGAAGATAGAATTGGAAAAATTAAAGAAAACACAAATGGAGGAAATAATGGAGAGGAAGAAATTAGGGAAAAAACAGAAATTACAGAGGTAAGCATAACCAACAGACTACAAGAGATGGAAGAAAGAATGTCAGGTGTAGAAGATACAATGGAAGAAATCGATGTATCTGTCAAAGAAAATGTTAAATCCAAAAAATTCCTGACACAGACCATCCAAGAAATCCAAGAGAATATGAAAAAACAAAACCTAAGAACAATAGGTATAGAGGAAAAAGAAGACTCCCTTCTCCAAGGCCCAGAATATATTTTCAACAAAATCATTGAAGAAAATTTCCCCAAGTTAAAGGAGAGGCCAATAAGAATACATGAGGGCTACAGACCACCCAACAAATTTGACCACAAAAGAAAATCCTCCCGCCACATAATAATCAAAACAGTAAGTATACAGAACAAAGAAAAAATACTAAAAGCCACAAGGGAAAAAGGCCAAGTAACATATAATGGGAAACCCATTAGAATCACACCTGACTTTTCAACAGAGACTATGAAAGCCAAAAGGGCCTGGATGGATATCATGCAGAATTTAAAAGAACACAGATGTCAGCCAAGGCTACTATACCCTGCAAAGCTATCAGCCCTCATAGATGGAGAAAATAAGATATTCAATGACAAAAACAAATTTCAACAATACCTAACCACAAATCCAGCATTACAGAAGACACAGGAAGGGAAAATATAACCTCCAGAAATTAGATTCTTTCAAGAAAACACAGGAAATACTTACAATAAAACAAAAAGCAACCAAGCATACAACTTAATGACCACAGCCAACATCAAAATCAATGGATCTAACAGCCACTGGTCATTAATCTTTCTCAACATCAATGGACTCAACTCTCCAATAAAAAGACACAGATTAACAGAATGGATACATAAACAAAACCCAGCAATCTGTTGCATACAAGAAACACACCTAAGGCACAAAGATAGACATTACCTGAGGGTAAAGGGTTGGAAGACAACTTTCCAAGAAGCAAGCAGGAGTAGCCATTCTAATATCTGATAAAGTAGACTTTCAACCAAAATTAATAAAAAGAGATGGGGAAGGACACTTCATACTCATCAAAGGAAAATTCCACTAGGAAGACATCACAATCCTGAATATCTATGCCCCAAATACAAGAGCACCCACATTTGTTAAAGAAACATTGATAAAATTTAAACCACATATAGATCCCCACACACTAATAGTGGGAGACTTCAACACCCCACTCTCAACAAAGGACAGGTCAACAAAACAGAAATTAAACAAAGAAACAATGTCTCTGACAGAGGTCATGAATCAAATGGACCTAACAGATTTTTACAGAACTTTACACCCAAGCACAAAAGAATTTACCTTCTTCTCAGCACCTCAAGGAACCTTCTCCAAAATAGACCATATATAGTAGGTCACAAAGCAAGCCTAAACAAAAACAAGAAGATTGAAATAATCCTTTGTATCTTGTCTGATCACCATGGAATAAAGCTGGACCTCAACAATAACAGAAATAGCAAAAAGCTTACACTCACATGGAAACTGAACAACTTGTTACTAAATGACAGCTGGGTCAGAGAAAACATAAAGAAATTCAAGTCTTTCTAGAAATCAAAAAAATGAAGACACAACATGCCCAAACTTGTGGGACACAATGAAAGCAATGCTAAGAGGAAAGTTCATAGCAGTAAGAGCCTTCAAGCAGAAATTTGAGAAAGCTCATGCAAGCAATTTAATGGCTCACTTAAAAACCCTAGAAAAAGAAGAAGCAGATACAACAAGGAGTAGACGGATAGAAATAATAAAACTCAGGGCTGAAATCAATCAATTTGAAACAAATAAAACAATTCAAAGAATCATTGAAACCAAGAGATGGTGCTTTGAGAAAATCAACAATATAGACAAACCCTTAGCAAAGCTAACTAAAAGGCAGAGAGACACCACCCAAACCAAGAAAATCAGAAATGAAAAGGGGGACATAACTACAGACACTGAGGAAATCCAAACACTCATTAGCACTTACTTCAAAAGTCTATATGCCACAAAATTTGAAAATCTAAATGAAATGGACAATTTTCTTGATTGATTTGACTTACCAAAGCTGAATCAGGACCAGATAAGTCACCTAAATAATCTTATATCTCCCAAAGAAATAGAAGCAGTCATCAAAAGTCTCCCATCCAAAAAAAAAAAGCCCAGGACCAGATGGCTTCAGCACAGAATTCTACCAGACCATCAAAGAAGAGCTAACACCAATTCTCTTCAAACTATTCCACAAAACAGAAACAGAAGGAACACTACCAAACTCATTCTATGAAGCCACAGTCACCTTGGTACCTAAACCTCACAAAGACTCAACAAAGAAAGAGAATTTCAGGCCAATCTCCCGAGTGAATATAGATGCAAAAATACTTAACAAAATATTTGCAAACCGAATCCAAGAAGATATCAAAGATATTATCC
Organism: Meriones unguiculatus; assembly: GCF_030254825.1. Lineage (NCBI taxonomy): Eukaryota > Metazoa > Chordata > Mammalia > Rodentia > Muridae > Meriones > Meriones unguiculatus. Next base: position 7,303,329 of record NW_026843709.1, read on the forward strand.
ACTATGACCAAGTAGGCTTCATCCCAGGTATGCAGGGGTGGTTCAATACACCGAAATCCATCAATGTGATCCACCATATTAACAAACTGAAAGAAAAAAAAAAAACACATGATAATCTCCCTAGATGCTGAAAAAGCACTTGACAAAAATCCAACATCCATTCATGTTTAAAGTGTTGGAGAGATCAGGGATACAAGGCACATATCTAAACCTAGTAAAGGCAATATACAGCAAACCTATAGCCAACATCAAACTGAACTGAGAGAAACTTAAAGCAATTCCACTAAAATCAGGGATAAGACAAGACTGCCCACTCTCCCCATATCTCTTCAACATAGTGCTGGAAGTCCTTGCTAGACCAATAGGAGAGTTGAAGGAGATCAAGGGGATACAGATTGGAAAGGAAGAAATCAAATTATCACTATTTGCAGATGAGATGATAGTATACATGATTGACCCCAATAACTATATCAGGGAACTCCTACAGCTGATAATCACCTTCAGCAAAGTGGCCAGATACAAAATGAATGCAAAAAAAAAAATCAGTAGCCCTCCTGTATACAAAAGACAAAAGGGCTGAGAAAGAAATTAGGGAAAAAACACCCATCACAATAGCCACAAATGACATAAAGTACCTTGGTTTAACCCTAACCAAGCAAGTAAAAGACTTGCATGAAAAAAATTTCAAGTCTCTGAAGAAAGAATTAGAAAAAGTTATGAGAAGATGGAAAGATCTCCCATGCTCATGGCTTGGCAAGGATTAAGATATAAAAATGGCCATCTTACCAAAAGCAATCTACAGATTTAATGCAATTCCCATCAAATTGCCAACACAATTCTTTACAGACCTACAAAAAAAATTCTCAACCTCGTATGGAATAAAAAGAAACCCAGAATTGCTAAAACAATCCTCTATAAAAAAGATCTTCTGGAGGTATCTCCATCCCTGATCTCAAGCTGTACTATAGAGCAACAGTTATAAAAACTGCATGGTACTGGCATAGAAACAGAATGCTTGATCAATGGAACCAAACAGAAGACCCAGAAATAAATCCACACACTTATGGACACCTAATTTTTGAGAAAGATGCCAAAACCATACAATGGAAAAAAGATAGCATCTTCAACAAATGGCGGTGGTCTAACTGGATGTCTACATGTTGAAAAATGAAAATAGACCCATACTTATCATCCTGCACAAAACTGAAGTCCAAGTGGATCAAATACCTCAACATAAAACCAGACACATTAAATTGGCTAGAAGAAAAATAGGGGAATACCCTAGAACTCATTGGTACAGGAGATAACTTCCTGAACAGAACAACAATAGCACAGGATCTAAGAGCAACAATCAATAAATGGGACCTCATGAAACTGAAAAGCTTCTGTAAAGCAAAGGATAACTGTCATCAAAACAAAGCGACTGCCTACAGATTGGGAAAGAATCTTCACCAACCCTTCATATATATCCAGTATATATAAAGAACTAAAGAAGCTGAAAAGCAACAAACCAAGTAATCCACTTAAAAAATGGGGAACAGAGCTAAACAGAGAACTCTATGTAGAGGAATATGGAATGCCAGATAAGCATTTAAAGAAAGACTCAACATCAATAGCCATTAAGGAAATGCAAATCAAAACAACCCTGAGATTTCACCTTACACCCACCAGAATTGCCAAGATCAAAAACTCAAGTGAGAACACATGCTGGAGAGGTTGTGGAGAACGGGGAACCCTTTTCCACTGCTGTGGTGGGAATGTAAACTCGTACAACCACTCTGGAAATCAATCTGGCGCTTTGTCAGACAACTAGGAATAGTGCTTCCTCAAGATCCAGCCATAGTGCTCCTAGGCATATGTCCAAAAGAGGCTCAAGTACACAAAAAGAAGATTTGCTCAACCATGTTTGCAGCAGCATTATTTGTAATAGCCAGAAGCTGGAAACAGCCCAGATGCCCCTCAAATGAAGAATGGATGCAGAAATTTTGGTACACCTATACAATGGAGTATTACTCAGCAATGAAAAAATAAGGAAATGATGAAATTTGCAGGTAAATGGTGGGACCTGGAAAGGATCATCCTGAGTGAGTTGTCCCAAAAGCAAAGAGACACACATGGTATATACTCACTCATATAAACATACAACATAGGATAAACCCACTAAAATCGGTACATCTAAACAAACTAAACAAAAGAGAGGACTCTAACTAAAACGCTCAATTCAATCCCCATTCTGAAAGGCAAAGAGGATGGATGTCAGAAGAATAAGAAAACAGGAAACAACCTAGGAACCTGCCACAGAGGGCATCTGAAAGCCTCTGTCCTGCAGACTATCAAAGCAGATGCTGAGCCTGATGACCAACTGTTGGGCAGAGTGAATGGAATTTTATGTAAGAAGTGGGAAATAGCAAGAGCTGGAAAGGATAGGAACTCCACAAGGAGAGTAATAGAGCAAGAAAATTTGAATACAGGGAACTTCCCAGAGACTCATACTCCAACCAAGGACTATTCATGGAGATAACCTAGAACCCTTGCACAGATGTAGCCCATGGCAGTTTAGTGTCCAAGTGGGTTACATAATGATGGGAAGAGGGACTGCCTCTGACATAAACTGATTGGCCTGCTCTTTGATCACCTCTCCCTGAGGGGGGAGCAACCTTACCAGGCCACAGAAGAAGACAATGCAGCCACTTTTGATGTGATCTGGTAGATTAAGATCAGAAGGAAGGAGAGGAGGACCTCCCCTATCAGTGGACTTGGGGAAGAGCATGCATGCAGAAAGGGAAGGAAGGGTGGGATCGGGAGGGAAGGTAGGAGGGGCTTATGGAGGGATACAAAATGAATAAAGTGTAATTAATAATAATAATAAAAGAATAAAGTTCATATTAGTAGCAAAAAAAAAAAGAAAATGACATCATGATATTTTAATTTAAAAGGATGGAAACAGGAAAAATCATGCTGTTTGAAGTAACTAAAATGCAAAAAGACCAATATAGTATGTATTCACTTATTAAGAGGTGGCCTAATAGTGGGGATTAAAGTTCCAAAAGTCCATCTATTGTGACCACAACAGTCTTTCACTAGAGGGACTGGGTGACAGTTAATGGAGTTGTTCAGCAAGGGCATTCTAAGGAAAATTTCATGCAACCCAGAGTGTTTTTATTAAAGTATGTTGCTTTCAGCCCTCAACTGATTAATCAGTACCATATTCTTCTATCCACAGAGATGCTTCCTTCTCTATCAAATGGGATTCTATACAGAGACCCACAGTCTGATATTATGCAAAAAGAGACCTTAAAACACAAAGCTCTAAATAGGATTTCCCCATGAAAACTCCTTCCCCTCAGAGCTCTGGGAGTCCTGCAGAAGTGTTGGAATGAAGAGTGTCATAGATAGAGGGAATTGAGGACAAAAGGAGCACTATGCCCTGAGAATCAGGCCAGAGAGAAAGATGATGCAGCCAGCCTTGATGAGAATTGATAAAGTAGGGTCAAATAGAAGGGTGAGGAGGACCTCCCCTAATAGGGATCTAGAAAAAATGCATAAAGTTATGAGGAGGAGGCTGGGTGGAACTGGAAGGAGAAGAAAGAGGGAGCAGCAGAGGAGATTCAAAATGAAACAGTCCTAATAAATAAATGCATAATAAAATCTGTGATAAAGGTAGTGGCAGACAGAGCTCTTCAGGACAAATGGCTTCTTCTTGGGGGTGGTTCCAGGGAACAGCAAGAATGAGCTCAGATTTCTTTATCGGACTTGGCCCTGAGACTCTGATCATTTTACAATGAGTATATGAATAACACTTACTTGAATTGATATGTTTAAAAGAAAAATATATATATATAATTTAGTGTAACACATGGGAAGGTATTTGAATCTGGGAGCAATGGACAAGGAGCATAATGTAAATTACATGAAATTCCATATAAACAATAAAAATAATATGTTGACAACTTTTAAAATGACTTATAATATGGAGAAGATCCTGCTAAAGGAGCACAGAATTTGACTTTGTAAGGCATGCTTTCCTGGATCTCATTATGGAGCAAAGAATACTACCCATGATCTAGTGGTTACCCAGCTATCTTAGACATGAGGAGTTCTGGTGGCACCTATTAACTAGAAGTCCTGACACTAATATTATGTTTAGAGGGTTTTTCTGGAGGACTACATCAGGAAATACCGCTGCTCTTGTATCCTAGGCATAGGCATAGACATGTGACAGAGACCCATGCTTCTGTCCTGAAGGCAAGATTTTACAGGTAAAACCTAGAATCAGGAGGATTTTTCACTAACCACTGAGTATGACACAGCTGCCAATTCAGCCAGGTCAGACAAGGCAACCCTGCTCATAAAGGGTTGCCAACACTAGTGTGAAACAGTACAAGCTGTCAAATAATATCCTGACCTCAATTCTTCTTTTACACTCACAGATCTTTCTCGGTTTCAACCAAAATAGTCCCAGAAACTGTCTGCTTTCTTTCTTTTTTCCCTGTTCTTAAAGAAACAATAACCCAGGGAACACTAGACCTGACCTGCCTATTATATCAGTAAGAATGTTAAGGTACATTTATTGAGTATGCAAGGAACTGCTCAGGTCCAAGTCACATGCTAAGAATTTCAGATCCAAGACAAGAGTAGAAGACCACCTTTTCATTCAGTACATTCACCTTAATCCCATATCACTTTGAAGCTTCCCTACTTAGGAAGCTGTCCCAATAAATAAACATTAAAGTTTCATTTCCTACTGACATTGTCACACAGGTAACCAGGAATAAATGTGTGGGATCTGGAAAAAGGGATGAGATATATCTTATTGGGTTTAGCAAGAAAATGTCACATGTGCACAGGATCAGAGGTACTGGACACTGAGGAAAGTTTGTTTACTCATCTCCATGGAAACCTCAAGATTCTCAGGTGCTGAATGGCTGAGAGTGAACACGAGAAAGACAGTAAGAATTTCAGGCACCAGTTATTAAAAGGGGCAAGGGGACAGTCTTCCTAAGAGAAATGCTGAGTATCACTACATGCCTCAATCTGGGCAGCTGAAAGCACACAACCCAGAGATGAGAATTCCTGTGTCCAAGACTTAGTTTAGGAAAAGTGTCACATATTTTTTTACGAGGTAATTCATAAATTCATTTGTCCTTGACATGTGACTTTCACATTATCACAGATTCCATTATTATTTTTTTAAATGTACAGATATGTCTTCAATCAGTGAATTACTTAGTGGGAAAACGCTCCCTGACCAAGGTAAAACTTTGAACAAAAAGCATTTAATTGGGATCTTCCTTATATTTTTACAGAGACCATCCATCACAGCACATCAGCAAGCATTCATTTTGTTGTAGTCCTTCAACATAACTGAGAGCATTTCACACTGAACCACAAGCACAAGACTGAGAAACACAGGTACAAGCAAGAGCTAGGGAGACAGATTCAGAAACTGAAAGACCAAGACCAAAAGAAACAAATATAAAAAATGACAGAGACTGAGATACAGAGACTCTCTTCTGTCTGGTCACATTCATTGGCATATCAACCTCAAAGCATACCCTCCTTTATTATAACTACAATAGGAATTATATTCTCTAACAAGGCCATACTTCCTAACCCTTCCCAGACTTTTCCTCAATGGGGAGTAAACACATAAATAGATGAGCTTCAAGGGGATACTGCACTTCAAATCACCAGGAAGTGGAAGAAAGGGAGGGACTTCTTGGCTAAAAGAACATAGTTATCCTGACATTTTCTCATTCAATACAGTAATCAAAGTCCAGACACCTTCCAAGAACTAAAGAACAGGACTGACAATCTCCTTGGGGAAAATGTGGAATATTTCCATAACAGAGTATTATTTAGCTAAGAAAATGATGTTAACATATTTTCAGGCAAATGGATTAAACCAGGAGAAATCATGCTGGGTTACATATTTAAAATGCAGAAAGACAAATATGATATGTATTCACTTATAAGGAGGGCTTCAAATAGTAGGGGATAAAGTTCAAATAATTGTGACCAAAATAGAGTTCTACTAGAGGGATTTGATGTCAGTGAATTGAACTGTTGGGTAGCGCATCCTAAGGAAAATTTTCGAACAACCTAGGCTGTTGTTATTAAAATATGCTGCTCTCTACCCTCAATTGATAGATCAGGGCCATGTTCTTAGATCCACAGAGATGCTTCCTTATGCATCAAATGAAATTGCATAAAGAGATATGCAAAGAAATATTATGCAAACAGAGACCTTGAAACACCCAGTTTTAAATGGGATTTGCCTATGAAATTATCCATCCCCTCAGAGCTCTGGGAAGCCTGCAGGAGAGGAGGCAGGAAGAGTGTCCTAATTAGAGGGAATTGAGGACCCAAGGAAAACAATGCCCTGAGAATTGGGTCATAGAGGAAGATGATGCAGGCAGAGTTGTTGAGACCTGATAAGCTAGGGTCAGATACAAGGGTGAGGAGGACATCAATATCAAGGAAATAAAGGGTATACAAGTAGAAGAAGGAGGGTGAGTGGGACTGGAAGGAGTAGCAGGACTGGGCAGCAGACAGCATACAAGGTGAATAATTCATAATAAATAAATATATAAGAAAAACCGTGATAAAGTATAGAGCTCTTCAGGTCTGTTGGCTTCTTCTTGGTTGTGTCATAGCAAGGATAAACTCAATTTTCTTTAAGGGATTTGGCACTGAGACTCCGTTCATGTTCCAATGAACATATATCAACAACACATCTTTTAATTGATGTATTTAAAGAAAAAGAATTTAGTGTGACATATGGGTAGGAATTTGAATCTGGAGCAATGGAAAAGGAGTGTAGTGTATGTTACATAAAATTCCCATGTAATCAATAAAGATAATATGTTGACAACTTTCATGAATAACTTTTAACATGGAGAAATATTCTGCTAAAGGAGGGCAGAGTTTGACTGTGTAAGGCATTCTTTCTAGGAACTAATACATAGCAGAGATTCCTATCTATTAATTAGTGGTTACCCATCTACCTCAGACCACTTGGGCACAGGTGACAACTCTTTACAAGCAGTCCTGGCACTAAAACTATGTTTAAAGGGTTTGTCTGGAGGACATAGCTGCTATTGTGTACTAGGTATATAACACAGACCCATTTCTCTGTCATGAACTCCCATTTTTAACTGTAAACTCCAGTACCAAGAGGGTTCCTCACTGACAACTGAGTAGGACACAGCTTCTGATGGAGCCAGTTCAGCCAAGGAAACCCTACACAGGTGGTTTGGCAAAACTAGGATTTATCAGCACCAGCTGTCAAAAAATATCTTACCCTCAATTCTTCTTTTACACTCACTGATCTTTCTCTGTTTCATGCAAACCAGTTTCAGCAATTGTCTGGTTTCCTTCTCTGTTTCCTATACTTTAAGACTCAATACCTCAAGTGACCCTAGGCCCAGAATGCATATTATATCAATAAGATTGTGAAGGTCATTTTAGTGAGTATGCGAGCATCTGCTCAGTTTTAAGTTCAAAACCTAGGAAATTTCAGAACCAAGACTACATGGAAGACTTCCTTTTCATTAGGTACATTCCCACTAATTCCACATCATTTCAAAGCTTCCTTATTTAGGATGCTGTCCAATTCAATAAACACTAAAGATTCATTTCCTACCTGACATTGTCACAGAGGTAAACAAGAGTAAAGTTGTAGGATCTGGATAAAGGGATGAGGTAAAAAGTGTTGAGTTAAACAAGATAAAGTCACATGTGCACAGAATAAGAGGTACTGGACACTGGGAAAAGTTTGTTTACTCATCTCCTTGGAAACCTCAAAATTCTCTAAGGTACTGATAGGCGGAGACGGTGAATGATGTCATTAAACAGGTAAAATCCAGTAAGAATTTCAGGAGTTAGGTATTAAAATGGCCAAGTGAATAGCCTGACTGATAGAAAGGCTGAGAATCTCTATATGCCTCATTCTGAGCAGCTGAAGGCAAAGAAACCAGAGAAATCTTTTCCTATGTCCAAGAGTCTTAGTTCAGTAAAAGTGTCATATAATTCTTCCAAGTGGCCATTAATAAATTCATGTGTCCTTGACATGAATCCTGTCATGAATATGTCCTTGACTTTCACATTATCACACATTCTATTATTATTTGTTAAATGCACAGATATGTCCTCAGTCAGTGAATTAAAACTCCCTAACCAAGGGAACTCTTTGAACAAAAATCACTTCATTGGCAGCTTGCTTATATTTTTACAGAGAACATCCAGAATGTCACATCACAAGCAGTCATATTGTTGTAGTCCTCAGCAGAACTGAAAGCTTTTCATACTTAGCCACAAGAGGCAGGCAAAGAGAGAGGGAGACAGAGGGAGAAAGAGCTAGAGATACAGATTCAGAAATAGAGAGATGAAAACCAACAGAAACAAAGATATACATTGACAGAGACAGAGAGACAGAGACTCCAATCTGTCTGGTCATTTCAATTGGCATATCATCCTCAAAGCACACCCTCCTATAATATAACTCCAATAGGAATTATATTATCTCACTAGTCCATAACTTCTAACACTTCCTAGACATTTCCTCAATGGGAACTCTGCAGCTAAATAGACAAGCTTCAAGGGGACATTGCAATTCGAATTACCAGGAAGTGGACAAAGATGGAGGGCTTTCTAGGCTAAAATAACTTAGTTATCCTGATAATTTGTCATTCAGTACAATGATTAAAGTCCCAGCAACTTCCAAGTTCTAAAGAACAGGACTAACATTCTCCTTCAGGGAAAATGTGGAATATTTTTATAATAGAATATTATTCAGCTAAGAAAATGACATCATGAAATTTATTGGCAAATGGATGGAACCAGGAAAAAACATCTTGTGTGAAATAAATAAAATGCACACAGACAAAGATTATTATTATTATTAGGAAGTCTCCTAACAGTGGGGGATAAAGTTCCAATAGACCATCTATTGTGACCAAACCACTCTTCCACTAGGGGAATTGGGTTGCAGTGAATTGAGTATTGGGGCCAAGGTATCCAATAGAAATTTTCAAACAACCTAGGCTGTTGTTATTAAAATATGTTGCTCTCTGCCCTCAACTGATTGATCATTGCCATGTTCTTAGATACACAGAGATGCTTTCATCTGCCTCAAATGTAATTTCTCTATATTATGCAGAGAGAGTCCTTAAAACACCTAGCTATAAATGGGATTTTTCTATTAAATTCTCCCTTCACTGAGAGCTCTGGGAAGCCTGCAGGAGAGGAGGAGAGAGGTGTCATGAGTAGAGGGAATTGAGGACACAAGGAGAACAATGCCCTGAGAATCAGGCTGCAGAAGAAAATGTTGCAGCCAGCCTTTATGAGAACTGATAAGCTAGGGTAAGATATAAGGGTGAGGAGGACCTCCCTATCAGGGAACTAAAAAAAAGGGAATAGGGATAGAACAATGAGGTTGGGTGGAACTGGAAGGAGGAGAAGGGGGTGGCACAAGAGGGGATACAAAGTGAACCATTCCTAATAAATAAATACATAGAAAACCTGTGATCATGTTGATGAAGGATAGAGCTCTTCAGGACAGATAGCTTCTTCTTCGGGGTAGTACCAAGGTGTAGCAAGGATGAACTCAGTTTTCATTAAGGGACTTGGTACCAAGACTCTGATCATGTTCCAATGAGTACATGAATAACACATACTTTTTTTTATGTGTTTTAAAAGTAAAGATTTTTTTTTGTTTAACCTTGACATTTAAGGTTTTATTTTTATTTTATAAATTATATTTTATTCACTTTACAGCCCACAATAAGCCCCTCCCTCTTCCCCTTCCAGTCCCACCATCCCTCCCCCATCTTCATGCATGCCCCTCCCCAGGTCCACTGATAGGAGAGGTACTCCTCTCCTTCCTTCTGATCTTAGTCTATTAGACCTCATCAGGAGTGGCTGCATTGTCATCTTATGTGGCCCTGTAAGGCTGCTCTCCCCTGAGAGGTAGGTGATCAAAGAGCATGCAGATCAGATTATGTCAGAGGCAGTCCCTATTCCCATTACTATCTAACCCACTTAGACACTAAACTGCCATGGACTACATCTGTGCAGGGGTTCTAGGTTGTATCCATGCTTGATACTTGGTTGGAGTTTGAGTCTCTGGGAAGTTCCCTGTGTTCAAATTTTCTGGTATTGTTTCTCTCCATGTGGGGTTCCTGTCCTCTCCAGATCTTACTATTTCCCACTTCTTACATAAGATTCCATACACTCTGCCTTGGCCATACGTCTCAGCTTCTGCTTTGATAGTCTGCAGTCCAGACTCTTTCAGAGACCCTCTGTGGCAGGTAGCTAGGTTGTTTCCTGTTTTCTTCTTCTCCTGATGTCCATCCTCTTTGCCTTTCCATATGGGGATTGAGCGTTTTCATCAGGGTCCTATCTCTATATTAGTTTCTTTAGATGTACAGATTTTTAATAGGTTTATCCTATATTACATGTATATATGAGTGAGTATATATAGTGTGTATCTTTCTGCTTCTGGGACAGCTCACTCAGGATGATCCCACAATTTACCTGCAAATTTAATAATTTCCTTCTTTTTCGTTGCAGAGTAATACTCCATTGTATAGAGGTACCACAATTTCTGTATCCATTTTTTCAGTTGAGGGGTATTTGGGCTTTATCCAGTTTCTGGCTATTACAAATAAAGGTCCTACAAACATGGTTGAGCAAATGTCCTTATTGTGTAGTTGAGCTTCTATGGATATATGCCTAGGAGTGGTATGGCTGGATCTTGAGGAATCATTCTTAGTTGTTTGAGAATATGCCAGATTGATTTCCTGCATGTGTTGTCACTTGAGTTTTTCATCTTAGCCATTCTGATGGGTGTAAGGTTAAATATCAGGGTAGTTTTGATTTGCATTTCTCTAATAGCTAATGCCATTGAGGATTTCTTTAAGTGTTTCTCTGCCATTCGATATTCCTCTACAGAGAATTCTCTATTTATCTCTGTTCCCCATTTTTAAATTGGATTACTTGATTTGCTACTTTTCAGCTTCTTTATTACTTTATATATCCTAGGTATTAGCCCTCTGTCAAATAAATTTTTGGTGAAGATTCTTTCCCAATATGTAGGCAGTTGTTTTGTTTTGATGATGATATCCTTTGCTTTACAGAAGATTTTCAGTTTCATTGAGTCCCATTTATTGATTGTTGATCTTAGAGCCTGTGCTGTTGGTGTTCTGTTCCGGGAGTTTTCCCCGGTGCCAATGAGTTTATGGGTATTCCCCACTTTTTCTTCTAACAGATTATATTTGTCTGGTTTTATGTGGAGGTCTTTGATCCACTTGGACTTATTTTGTGCTGCGTGATAATTATGGATCTATTTGTATTTTTCTATGTGTAGACAACAAGTTAGATCAGCACCATTTGTTGAAGATGCTATATTTTTTCCATTGTATGGTTTTGGCATCTTTGTCAAAGATCAGGTGTCCACAAATGTTTGGGTTTATTTCTGAGTCTTCTGTTCATTTCCATTGATCCACTATTCTGTTTGTATGCCAGTATCATGCAGCTTTTATTAGTGTTGCTCTATAGTACAGCTTAATTTCAGGAGTGGGGATACCTACAGAAGATGTTTTATTGTAGAGTTTTGTTTTAGCAATTCTGGATTTCTTGTTATTCCTTATGAAGTTTAGAATTTTTTTCCTGGTCTGTAAATAATTGTGTTAATAATTTGATGGAAATTAATTATTAATTTTAATTAATAAAAATAATTAATTTGTAATATTATTAAAAAAGGCACTGACCATTTTTACTATGTTAATTCTGCTAAACTATGAGCATGGGAGATCTTTCCATCTTCTGAAATCTTCTTCTAATTCTTTCTACAGAGACTTGATTTTTTTTTTTCATATAAGTCTTTTATTTGCTTGGTTAGTGTTACACCATTGTACTTTATGTCATTTGTGGCTGTTTTGAAGGGTGTTGTTTCCCTAATTTCTTTCTCAGCCCTTTTGTCTTTCGTATACAGGAGGGCTACTGTGACTACTGTTCTTTTTTTTTTTTTTTTAATTTGTATCCGGCCACTTTTCTGAAAGAGTTTATCAGCTGTAGGAAGTCCCTGGTAGAATTTTGGGGGTCACTTGGGTATACTATCACATCATCTGCAAATAGTGATAATTTGATTTCTTACTTTCCAAATTTTATTCTCTTGATCTCCTTCAACTGTCTTATTGCTCTAGCAAGGACTTCCAGAAATATGTTGAAACGATATGGAGAGAGTAGGCAGCCTTTTCTTGTCCCTGATTTCAGTGGGATTGCTTTAAGTTTTTCTCAGTTCAGTTTGATGTTGGCTATAGACTTGCTGTATATCACCTTTACTATGTTTAGATATGTGCCTTGTAACCTGGATCTCTCCAAACCTTTAAACATAAATGGATGTTAGATTTTGTCAAATGCTTTTTCAGCATCTAGAGAGATTATCATGTGTTTTTTTTTCTTTCATTTTTTTGATATGGTGGATCACATTGATGGATTTCTGTTTATTGAACCACCCCTGCATACCTAGGATGAAGCCTACTTGATCATAGTGGATGATATCTTTGATATGTTTTTGTATTTGGTTTGCAAGTATTTTGTTGAGTATTTTTGGATCAATAAGGGAGATTGGCCTGAAATTCTCTTTCTTTGTTGGGTCTTTGTGAGGTTAGGTACCAAGATGACTGAGGCTTCAAAGAATGAGTTTGGTAATGTTCCTTCTGTTTCTATTTTGTGGAATAGTTTGCAGACAATTGGACTTAGCTCTTCTTTGAAGGTCTGGTAGAATTCTGTGCTGAAACCATCTGATCCTGGGCTTTTTTTGGATGGGAGATTTCGATGACCACTTCTATTTCTGTGGGAGATATAGGACTATTTATTTGATTTATCTGGTCCTGATTCAGCTTTGGTAAGTGGAATTGATCAAGAAAATTGTTCATTTCATTTAGATTTTCAAATTTTGTGGCATATAGTCTTTTGAAGCAAGTCCTAATGACTGTTTGGATTTCCTGAGTGTCTGAAGTTATGTCACCCTTTTCACATCTGATTTTGTTGATTTGGATGGTATCTCTCTACCTTTTAGTTAGCTTGGCTAAGGATGTGTCTCTCTTGATTTTCTCAAAGAAGCAACTATTGACTTCATTGATTCCTTGAATTGTTTTATTTGTTTCTAATTGATTGATTTCAGCCCTGAGTTTTTGATGATGTCCAGCTGTCTACTCTTTTTTGATGTGTCTGCTTTTTTTTTTCTTTAGGGTTTTTAAGTTAGCCATTAAGTTGCTTGAATGAGTTGTCTCTAATTTCTTCTTGAAAGCACTTAGTGCTATGAACTTTCCTCTTAGTGGTTTCATTTTGTCCCACAAATTTGGGTATGTTGTGTCTTCATTACCATTTTGTTATCTAGGAAGACTTTCATTTCTTTATATCTTACCTGACCCAGCTGTCATTTAGTAGCAAGTTGTTTAGTTTCCATGTGTGTGTAGGCTTTATACTATTTCTGTTGTTGTTATTGAGGTCCAGCTTTATTCCATGGTGGTCAGACAGGATACAAGGTATTATTTCAATCTTCTTGTAACATTGATGCTCACTTTGTGACCAACTATATGCTCTATTTTGGAGAAGGTTCCAGGAGGTGCTGAGAAGAAGGTAAATTCTTTTGTGTTGTGTGTAAGGTTCTGTAAATATCTGTTAGGTCTATTTGATTCATGATCTTTGTTAGAGACATTGTTTCTTTGTTTAACTTATGTTTTGCTGACCTGTTTTTTGTTTAGAGTGGGGTGTTGAAGTCAACCACGATTAATGTGTGGTATCTATATGTGATTTAAGTTTTATCGATGTTTCTTTTACAAATGTGTGTGCCCTTGTATTTGTGGCTTAGATGTTCAGTATTGTGATGTCTTCCTGGTGGAATTTTCCCTTGATGAGTATGAAGTTTCTTTCCCCATCTCTTTTCCCTAATTTTGGTTGAAAGTCTATTTCATCAGATATTAGAATGGCTACTCCTGCTTGCTTCTTGGGTGCATTTGCCTGGAAAAATGTCTTCCAACCCTTTAACCTCAGGTAATGTCTATATTTGTGCCTTGGGTGTGTTCCTTGAATGCACATATTTTTGGGTTTTGTTTATGTTTCCATTCTGTTAGTCTGTGTCTTTTTATTGGAGAATTGAGTCCATTGATGTTGAGAGAGATTAATGACCAGGGACTGTTAGATCCTTTGATGTTGGCTGTGGTCATAAGGTTGTTTCTTCTTTGCTTTTTGTTTTACTGTAGTGAGTTTAATTATTTCCTGAGTTTTCTTGAAAGTAGCTAGTTTTCTTGGGTTATATTTTCCCTTCTAGTGTTTTCTGTAATGTTGGATTTGTGTGTTGAATTTTTGTTGTTGTTGTTCTTACTGAATATTTTATTTTCTTCATCTGTGAGGACTGAGAGTTTTGTGGGGTATATTAGTCTGAGATGGCATCTGTGTTCTCTTAGGGTCTGCATAATATCCCTCTAGGCCCTTCTGCCTTTCAAAGCCTTTGTTGAAATGTCAGGTGTGATTCTAATGGGTTTGACTTTCATAGCCTTTGTTGAAAAGTCAGTTGTGATTCTAATGGGTTCTGCCTTTCATAGCCTTTGTTGAAAAGTCAGGTGTGATTCTAATGGGTTTGCCATTATATGTTACTTGGCCTTTTTCTCTTGCAGCTTTTGGTATTTTTTCTTTGTGTTGTATACTTACTGTTTTGATATATTTATGTGGCGGGGGATTTTCTTTTCTGGTCTAATTTCATTGGGTGTTCTGTAGGCCTCTTGTATTCTTATTGGCCACTCCTTTAAGTTGGGGAAATTTTCTTCAATGATTTTGTTGAAAATATTTTCTGGGCCTTGGTGCAGGAAATCTTCTTTTTCCTCTATTCCTATTATTCTTAGGTTTTCTCTTTTTATGTTGTGTTGAACAGGAATTTTTTAGATTTAATTTTCTTTGACAGATACATCTATTTCTTCCATTGTATCTTCCACACATAAGATTCTTTCTTCCATCTCTGTAGTCTAATGGTTATGCTAACCTCTGTAGTTCCTGTTTTCTTCCCTAAGTTTTTTCTCTTCACAATTTCCTCCATTTGTGTTTTCTTTAATTTTTTTCAATATTATCTTCAGATCTTGATCCAGTCTGTGACACTTTTTCCAAAGATAGACTGGGTGACCCAAGTCAGTACCATTTCCTTCCTTTCCTGTGGAGTTTTCTTCCAACAGGGTCTCCCAGTCTCTGTTGCCCTGGGGCGCACAGCTCTGTCTTTGCCAAGTACCTGGTGCACAGCAGCTGACTGGGCCTTTAGCTGGAGCCCAGTTCAAGATGGCAGCTCATACCCATCTCTGGAGAGAATTTTTCCAGGAAAATACTGGGTGACCTAAATCAGCACGGTTTCCTTCCTTCCCTGTGGGGTTTTCTTGTGACTGGAACTCCCAGGGTTTTTTTGTGTTCACCAATCAGCCTGGGAAGGTGATCAGGACACGCAGGCATGTGGCTATGCTCTGGTGACCTAGTGCCTGTTTGACCTGGGATTACTTCCAGGTTCTGGCTTGGGGACCAGAGAGTGGACCCGACTGATTCCCACACTGTGAAGGTTTCTTCTCCCCTGGGAAACACGATCACTGTTGTTTTAGGGCCAAAAATTCAGGCTCTTGGTCACTGGATGGAAAATGTTTTCCTGCTCCTCAGATGCAGTGTTCTCCTGGCATCGCCATCTTGTCCCCCTGCATAAAGAATTTTTATTGTGACACATGGGTAGAAATTTCAACCACAGAGCAATGGAAAAGGAGTGTAATGGATATTATATGAAATTCCCCCATATTCAATTAAATTAATATCCTGACAACTATTATAATGATATAACATGGAGAAAAGGTGAACACAATTTGACATTGTAAGGCATGCTTTCCAGCAATTCATCATGTAACAGAGAATTCTAGCCATGAACTAGTGGTTACACAGCTACCTCAGATCCCTTGAACTCAGGTGGCACTTCTGAACAAGCAGTCTTGGCACTAACACTATGTTTAGAGAGTTTGACTGAAGGACCACAGCAAGAAACACAGCTACTCTTGTGTCCTAGGAATATAACAGGGAACAATTTCTCGAATATAACAGGGAACAATTTCTCTGTCCTTAAAGCTCAGTTTTAACTTCAATTCCCAGGACCAGGAAGATTCCTGACTCACCATTGAATAGGACACAACTTCAAATCCACACAGTTCAAAAATGCAATCCTGCTCATAGAGGGTTGGCAACACTGTTGTGGAACAGCATCAGCTGTCAAATAGTTTATTACCCTTCTGTTCTCCTTTTACATAAGCCAATCTTTCTCTCTTTCAGCCAAACCTGTCCTAGGAATTGTCTAGGTTACTTCTCTTTTCCCTTCTCTTAAAAGACTCAGTATCCCAGAGAACCCTAGATCCTGCCAGCCATATTCGTATTGATATAATTCGTATTATATCAATACGAATGTGAGGGTACATATAGTGAGTACACAAGTAATGACTCAGTTCAAAGTCACAACCTAGAAAATTTCAGATCCGAGGTTTGGGATCTGGATAATGGGATGAGATAAAGGCTTGTTGGGTTTCACAAGAAAAAGTCACATATGCATAGGATCAGAGATACTGGACTCTGAGGAAAGTTTGTTTACTCATCCCCATAGAATCCTCAGTATTCTCTCTGGTGCTGATTGGCTTAGAGGGAGAATGATGTCATGAAAGAGGTGAAAGACAGTAAGAGTTTCCAGAGCCACTTATTAAGAAGGACAAGTGAACAGCATGCTTGAAAGAAAGGCTGAACAGTGCTACATACCTCATTCTGGGGAGCTGAAAGCACACACCCAGATATGACAGTTCCTGTGTCCAAGACTCTTAGTTCAGGAAAAAGGTCAAATATTCCCCTTTAATTTTTTTTTATTTTAATTTTTATTAATTACACTTTATTCACTTTGTCTCCTTCATAAAATTTTCTCCTCCACTCCCAATCCCACCTTACCTCCCCAAATTTCATGCATGCCCCTCCTCAAGTCTTCTTATAGGGGAGGTCTTCCTCTCCTTCCTTCTGAACCTAGTCTATCACATGTCAAGAGGAGTGGCTGCATTATCATTTTATGTGGCCTGGTAGGCTGCTCCCCCATCAGAGGGAGGTTATCAAAGAGCAGGACAATCAGTTCATGTCAGAGACAGTCCCTGTATCCATTAATCTGGAACCCAGTTTTATACTGAACTGCCATGGGCTACATCTCTGCCGGGATTCTAGTTTATCTCCATACTAGGTTGGAGTAGGGGACTCAGGAATGAACCCTGTGCTCAAATTTTTTGGTTCTTTTGCTCTTCTTTTGGAGCTCCTGTCATCTCCAGATCTTAATATGTTCTACTACTTGGATTTGATTCAATGCACTCTGTCCAACAGTTGGCCACAAGTCTCAGCATCTGCTTTGATAGTCTGCAGGGCATAGCCTTTCAGAGGCCCTCTGTAGCAGGCTCCTAACTTGTTCCCTGTTTTCTCCTTCTTCTGATGTCCATCCTCTTTGTCTTTCAGAGATAAAGGGATTGAGCATTTTAGCCAGAGTCCTTTCTCTTTATTAGTTTCTTTAGGTCTAGAGATTTTAGTATTTTTATTATATTTCCTTACTGTTATATTATTATAAATATTATATTTTTATTATATATCTATATGAGTGAGTATATATTGTGTGTGTGTTTCTCCTTCTGGGTTAGCTCATTCAAGATGAACCTTTCCAGTTTCCACCATTTACCTATAAATGTCATGATTTCCTGTTTTTGATTGCCAAGTAATATTCCATTGTGTAGATGTATTACAATTTCTCCATCTACTTTTGAGTTGAGGGGCATATGTGTTGTTTCCAGGTTCTAGCTATTACAAATAAAGCTGCTACAATAATAGTTGAACAAATATCTTTATTGTGTACTTGTGTCTGTTTTGGATATATGCCTAGAAGTGGTATAGCTGGATATTGATGAAGTACATTCCTGGTTTTCTGAGAAGCACCAGATTGATTTCCAGAGTGGTTTTACAAGTTTACATTTCCAACAGCAATGGAAGAGGGTTTCCCTTTCTACACAACCTTTCCAGCTGTGCTGTCACTTGAGTTTTTCATCTTGGCCATTCTGATGCATGTAAAGTTGAAATTTCAGGTTTGTTTTGATTTGCATTTCTCTGTTGGCTAAGGAGGTTGAGCATTTATTTAAGTGTTTCTCTGCCATTCAATATGCATCTATTGAGAATCCTCTGTTTACCTCTCTTTTCCATTGTTTAATTGAATTACTTGATTTGTTGCTTTTCAACTTCTTTATTTATTTATATATACTGGATTATAGCCCTCTGTCACATAGATCCTTGGTGAAGTCTTTCCCAATCTGTTGGAATTTGTTTTATTTTGATGACTGTATACTTTGCTTTACAGAAGCTTTTCAGTTCCATGAAGTTTCTTTTACTGATCTTTGTTCTTAGAGCAAATGCTGTTGATGTTCTGTTCAGGAAGTTTCCTCCTATGCCAATGAGTTCAAGCCTCTTTTCCAAGTTTTCTTCTAACTGATTTAGTGTGTCTGATTTTATGTTGAGGCCTTTGATCCACTTGGACTTTAGTTTTGTGCAGGGTGATAAGTTTGGATCTATTTGCATTTTTCAACATGTAGACATCCAGTTAAACCAGCACCATTTGTTGCAGATGCTATCTTTTTTCCATTGTATGGCTTTGGCATCTTTGTCCAAACTCATGTGTCCATAATTATGTGGGTTTTTTTTTCTGGGTCTTCTATTTGGTTCCACTGATACACCATTCTGTTTCTATGAAAGTATCATGAAGTTTTTATTACTGCTGCTTTATAGTACAACTTGAGATCAGAGATGGCGATACCTCCAGAAGATATTTTATTGTAGAGCATTGTTTTAACAATCTTGGATTTCTTGTAATGGAAGACTTTTGATGATCTCTTCTATTTCCTTAGGGAATATAGGACTATTTAATTGATTTGCCTGGTCTTGATTCATCTTTGGTAATCAAGATGAATCGATCAAAAAATTTGTTCATTTCTTTTAGACTTTCAAATTTTGTGGCATATAGACTTTTGAAGTAAGTCCTAATGACTGTTTGGATGTCCTCAGTGTCTGTATTTATGTCCCCTTTTTAATTTCTGATTTTGTTGATTTAGATAGTGTCTCTCTGCCTTTTAGTTATCTTGGGTAAGTGTTTGTCTACTCTCTTCTTGATTTTCTCAAAGAACCAGCTCTCGGTTTCCAGGTTCTGGATATTATAAATAAAACTGCTACAAATATGGTTGAGCAAATGTCCTTATGGTGTACTAGAGCATCTTTTGGATATATGCCTAGGAGAGGTATGGTTGGATCTTGAGGAAGCACTCTTCCTAGTTGTTTGAGAAAACACCAGATTGATTTCCAGAGTAATTGGACAAGTTTTAATTTTCCACCAGCAGTGGAGGAGGGTTCTCCTTTTTTTCCACAAACTCTCCAGCGTGTGTTGTCACTTGAGTTTTTTGATCTCTGCACTGGAATATTTAAATGGCAGAGAAACACTTAAAGAAATGGTCAATGTCATTAGCCATCAGGGAAACGCAAATCAAAAGGGCCCTGACATTTTAACTTACACTCTTGAAAATGGCTAAAATCAAGAACTCAAATGACAACACATGCCAGAAAGGAACTCATTATGTAGCAGAGAAACCTAGCCATAAACTAATGGTTACCCAACTAACTCAGACCCTATGAGCTCAAGTGGCACCTCTGAGCAAGTACTCCAGGCAACACTACAATTAGAGGGTTTGTCTGTAGTACCATAGCAGGAAACACAGCTGCTCTTTTTTCCTAGGCATATAACATGAACCTATCCTGATTTACAGGATGAACATTATAGCAGTTGATATAGGTAGAGAAAGAGTAATTAAAAATTGATGGCCGTCAGACTTGTCAGAGATGTGATATATATGGCATTTCAACATTTGTAAGCTTATTATGACAGAGTTCAACTTGTTAAAGCACAAAAATACAAATTAATTCAGCTTTTATAGGTGCAACCTGTAGTTTTCCATTTAAAACAAAAGTTAGCCAAATAGTTGAAAATTTAACTGTATTTACTGTTGGTTCATTATCTGCTGTTGCTGCCTATACTTGTAAAAAAAATCTTTTCAAGTGTCTAACACATCTGAGCAAATAGCAGTGTTTTCTGCAGTAATGACTGTGTTTCAATGTTTTAATAAGCAGTCTTTGAACATTCTTACAAAAAGTACAAATATGTAGCTCACTCTTTAGATAGAGACTGCAGGTGAAATTCAGACATCTCCTGTTGAAATTTTATTTTTATAAATTCAAAATTTGATATAAAAACTTACTCTTTTTTATAGGATATTTGAGGGCTCATCCTCATTTGGCAGGACCCCTGTCTAAAGAAAATGTATTGGCAGATAAAGTCAGCAACGTTTATTTTTCACAGATTTAAAAAAAGAGTCCAGGATGCCAATAATATGCATCATATTAATAGTCAAACCTTGAGGCTTAAATATGGATTGACATCAAACTAAACAGAGAGAAACTTAAAGCAACTCACTGAAATTAGGAACAAAGCAAGGCTGCCCATTCTCTCCATATCTTCAACATATTTCTGGAAGTCCTTGCCAGAGTAATAAGACAATTAAAGGAGATCAAGGGGATAGAATTCTGAAAGAAAGAAGCCAAATTATCACTATTTGCAGATGATATATGATAGTATACTTGTGTGACTTAAAAAAGTCTAACAGGGAACTCCTACAGCTGAAAAACACCTTCAGCAAAGTTGCTAGATGCAAAATTAACTAAAAAAAAGAGTAGCCTACCTATATACAAGAGACAAAAGGGCTGAGAAAGAAAGTAGGAAAACAAAAGAAATTATATTATCTAACAAGTCCATACCTCCAAATATTCCCAGACATTTACAAATTGGGGAGAAAGAGATAGAGAAACAGTTTCATAAAGAGATCAAGACCAATAGAAACAAGGATAAAGGGTGATAAAGACTGAAAAAGAGACTTCATTCTGTTTGCTCATTTTCATTGGCATATCAACCTTAAAGCACACCCTCCTATGATATCAGTCCAATAGGAAATATATTATCTAACAAGGCCATATTTCCTAACACTTCTCAGACATTTCCTCTCTGGTTACTCCACATGTAAGTAGCAATGTTTCAATGGGATATTGAAATTGAAATCACCAGGAAGTGGAAGAAGATGCAGGGAGTTCTAGGCTATAAGAATAATCATCCTGGATAAAGGAATGAAAATGCAGAAAGACAAATATGGTATTTATTCACTTATTAGGAAGTCGCCTAATAGTGGGGGATAAAGTTCCAATAGGACATCTATTGTGACCAAGCCAGTCTTCCACAGGGGGATTGGGTGGCAGTTAATTGACATGTTGGAGCAGGTCAATTTTCAAGCCACCCATGTGGTAGTTATTAAAATATGTTTTTCTCTGCCCTCAACTGATAGATCCATGCCATTTTCTTAAATTAACAGAGATGTTTCCTTCTACCTCTATTTGGATTACATATAGAGAACCACAGTATGATATCATGCAGAGAGGGACTTTAAAATACCCGGCTCTAAATTATCCATTCCCTCAGAGCTTTGGGAAGCTTGTAGGAGAGGAGGCAGGAAGAGTGTCATAAGTAGAGGGAGTTGAAGACACAAGCAGAACAATTCTCTGAGAATCAGGCCAGAGAGGAAGATGGTGCAGCCAGCCTTGATAAGTCCTGATAAGTTAGGGTCAGATAGAAGTGGGAGGAGGAACTTTCCTATAAGGGAACTAGAGAAAGGGCATAACGTTAGAAAGAAGGAGGGTGGGTGGGACTGAAAGGAGAAGATCGAGGAAGCAGCATAGGTGATACAGAGTGAACAAATCATAATAAATAAATACACAAGAAAAACTGTGATCAAGCGGATGAAGTATAGAGCTCTTCAGGACTTCTTGGAGGTGGTTACAGGGTACAGCAAGGATAAATTCAGTTTTCTTTAAGGGACTCTGATCATTTTCCAATGAGCATATGAACAACACATACTTGAATTGGTGTATTTTAAACAAACAAAAATTTAGTGTGACACATGGTTATGAATTTGTATTTGGGAGCAATGGAAAAGTAGTGTGTTGTATATTATATGAAACTTCCACATAAGCAGTAAGAATAATATGTTGACAACTTATAGAATGACTGTGAAAAATGGAAAAAATATTCTGCTGAATAAGCAGTCCTGGCATTAACACTATGTTTAGAGGGTTTGTCTGGAGCACCACTGAAGTAAACAGAGCTGTTCTTTTGTCCTAGGCATATAGCATAGGGCCATTTTTCTGTCCTGAAGGCCTAGGCATAACTATAAGACCAGGAGGGTTCCTCACTGAACCCTCTGAGTAGTACATAGCTTGCTTGAGAGAAAACCTGAACAGCCCTACATACCTCAATCTGGGAGGCTGATAGAACACAAATGAGAGATGACAGTTCTTGTCCAAGACTCTTAGTTCAGGAATAGTGTCACATATGTCATTAATAAAATCTCCCGGTATGACAGCAAAATGGAATTTTGATATTACAATGGTATTATGATATCACAATGCTATGATGGTATCCCAATGCTATTATGAAATCATAATAGGGTTATGACCTCAATATGCCATTATGACATTGAAAGGGTTAGACTAACTTTGTAACCTATATGTCTTCTAAATCCTATAGTTTTGAGTTTTAGGTCCAGGTTAAGCTAAAGCCTCTTAGTACCTTTCCAGAGAGTGAAGGAATGTGATCCTATCTGTGAGGACAGATATAAAAAAAGGGCAAGCAAGCAATGACCTTCACTCAGCAAAAGAAGGACCAGACCCTTGTCCTTGAGATAGTGTTTCTTAGCAATGAACCTAGACTTCTTCTAAGTAGCTTTTGACCTCCAGTCAAAAGTCTGTAGCTCCTAATCTTCAAGGATGAGCTAACCATGCCCACCTTAAATTGCAGCTGCATCCACACTTGGCAGGACTGGCCAAGCTTGAGCACCTAAGTATGGAGAGCCAGGGTTTGGTTGCCATGGTGCTGGCTTCTGCCCTCAAAACTGGTAAACCGTTATGACCGTTGGGCAACTGTAGTCTTGAGCCCAGCCCGGGGCGTCATATGGGGTGATGGGTGAGCAGCCAATCAGGGGATGATACGACATCTCACACCATGGGTGAGCAGCCAATCAGGATGATATGTCATCTCATACCACTCTGGTGCGAGCAGGGCTTATATAAACAGCGCCACTTCGGGGCTCTGGGTCTTCCTCCTTTCATCGTTTGACTGCAATAAAGCTTGCTGCAGAAGGATCCTGTTGTCCGCATCCGTTCTTGCTGGCGAGACGAATATGCGGCTCGCAGCACCTAAGACTAACCAATTATCTTACTTAATAACTTCCTCATCCAATCCTAAATTGCCAAAACTGCAACTTCAAATTTCCCGCAATTTTTCTTTTAAAAACCTAAAGGCCTTTGTCTCCTGGTGCCACTCTTTTCTGACCGGCAGGGGTGACCCTACTGTATAATGGTTAATAAACATCTTGCTTTTGCAATGAGTCTTGGTCTGGGGGAGTTTCTGGGAAGGGCACGATTGAACTCCTGAGCTGTGAGACCCCAGGTCTTACAACATCACATTGATATAATGACATAACAATGGAATTATGACATCACAATGCTATTATGACATCACAATATTATTAAGACATCACAATGCTATTAAGACATCATTGTGGTATAAAATCACAATGGAATTTTCATTTCACACTGGCATTATGACCTCAAAATACTAATATATTATAACAATGTTTTTATATCATCAAAATAATATCATGATATTACAATTGAATTTTGATAACATGATAGTAGGACCTCACAATGCTATGATGAGCTCTGAATGGTATTATGGCATTACCAAGGTATGATGACATACAATGTTGTCACAATATCCCAATGGTATATGACATCTCAATGTATTTTAACATCACAATGCTATTATGACATCACAATGTTAATAAGACATCACAATGCTATTATATCTTCACAATGATATGATATCACAATGGGGTGATGACATCACAATGTTATAAAGGCTTCTCAATGGTATGTTATAAGTGATGATTAATATTGACTATTGGTTTATCTTTTATTAATGCTTGCTGTTAATCCTAAACAGTTTATTCAGTTAACCTAGAACACAATGCTGGTTAATAGTTACTCCCTCCTAAACCTCTATGCCCTCATAGTTAACTAACATTTAGATTTTACCTATTATACTTGCTGTCTGTGAAGTCTTAGGTCTGTTTCATTCTCTCCATTCTGTTCCAAGATTTTTCCTCCCTCTCTGCTCTCCCAAGCTCTGCTTCCTGGCCCTCACTACTCCCACTCATTTCCTGCCCTCGCGCTCCTCCTATTGTTCAACATTGTGGCTAGTGGCTTTTTTTCTGACTTGTTTACACAAAGTTGAAACAAGATGCATAGAATAATTATCACAATGCAATATCTGGATTGAAACCAGAGAGTGGGGGGTAAAAATTAGCATTTGAATGAATAAGGGTAAGGTGTATACATTTCAAGAGAACATTATACCAACAATGTTAGAACAAATCATAGTGCTATGATGACATCACAATGCTATTATGAAATCAGAATGTTATTATTCATTAACAATGCTATTATGGCTTCACAGAATATTATTTCATAATGCTATTCTGACACCACAATGTTCATATGTCATCACAATGCTATTATGCTATTATTATAATGTTACAATGCTATTATGACATCAAAATGATATAATGACATCACAATGTTATGACATCACGAAGGTTTTATTATTTCACAATTGTATTATGACATCACAATTCTATCATGACAGCACAAGAATATTATGACATCACAGTGGTATTATGTCATCACAATACTATAATAACATTATAAATGTATTATGACATCACAGTGGGATTTTGACATCACACTGATATTATGACATTTAAAAATGATATTATGACTTCATAAAGGTATGAGTTCACAATGCTATTATGACATCATAATGGTATTATGTATTCACTAAGGTATTATGACATCAAAATTATATAATTACATCAAAATGGTATGACATCACAAAAATGGCATCAAAATTTCATTATGACTTCACAATAGTTATGCTTTCACAATGTTATTAGGACACAACAGTGATATTATGACATTAAAATGCTATTATGACATCATCATTGAATTATGACATCTCAATACTATTAGGACCTCACAATTGCTATGATGACATCACAATTACATGACATCTCTCTTGTATGTGTCAGTTAATATTTACATTTGATATATCTTCTGGTAAAGCTGCTGTTTATCCTATAGAGCTGTATAACCAAATCACCATACATATTCTGGTTATATTTAGGTAACTTAGAACACAATGATGGCCAATAGTTACTCCCTCCTAAACCTCCAAACCTTCATAGTTTCCTAACATTTAGATTTTACCAATTTTTCTTGCTTTTTTTGTGAAATCTTAGATCTGCTTCATTCTCCACATAGTTCCTAGTTATCCTCTTCAGCTCATCTCTTCTAGCTCTGCCCTCACCCTTTTTTTTTTCCTCCCACTCATTTCCTGCACTCTGGCTCCTCCCTTCTTTTATGTTCTCTGGCTCATCTAGATGCTAGATGTTTTATTTTTGCCTGATTACACAAAGTTAAGACAGGATGCATAGAATAAGTATCAAAATGCAATATATGTATTGAAACTAGAGAGTGGGGGTAGAAATCAGCATCTGAATGAACAAGAGTAAGGTGTATACATTTCAAAAAATATTGTACCAACCTTTCTGTCTTTCATCCAATAAAAAGCTTATTTTATTTCAATACAATAATAATTATGAAATTCTGAAAACTCTATTAGGTAAAATCTACATGTGCAATGTCCAGTCTGTGTGAATTTAGCAACTTAGGAGAAAGAATCTGATTATCCTATCTATCTTGACAAGTTTAAATTTCTATACCTAAATTAAATTCTATCCTCATTGGTATTACCAATATGAAAGCATTTCTTAACTTCTAAACAACTTAAAATTTTATGTGGCACTGTATCTATTTGGCCTTCAACCCCATCAGAGACTTCATAGGGAATAAAATTAGTTATGACATAGAAATGGTGATATGATATCACAATGGTATTATGACATAAAAACTGATAAGATAACATCACAATGCTTTCATAACATCACAATTGTGTTAGGACTTCACAATGATTACAACATCACAATGCGATGATGACCTCAGAGTGCTATTATGACATCACAATGGCTTTACAACATCAACATTAATTATGACATTCCAATGCTATTATAACATCACAATTCTATTAAGACATGATTGTGGTACGACATCAATGTGCAAATATGACTTTGCAATTCAATGATGATAACAGAATGCTATTAAGACATCACAATGGCATTTTGATATCAACATTTATCATGACATCTCAATGCTTTTATGATATCAAAATACCATTACAAAATGATTGTGGTATGATATCACAATGTAATTTTGATATCACAATGCTATTATGAGCTTAAAAACATATTATGACATCACAATTGTATTAAAAATCATAATAGTATTAGTATATCTCAATGCTCTGATGACTTCAAAATGGTGTCATGACATCCCAAAGGTATTATGACAAATTAATGCTATTATAAAATGACAACACTATATAAATTAACAACAGGATGACTTCAGAATGGGTTTAGGACATCACAAAGCTATCATGACATCACAGTGCTATTTTGACTTCACAATGCTATTTTATTTTTATGCTATTAAGACATCACAATGTTATGACATCCCAATGGTATTATCACATAACAATGCTTTATGACATCACAACGATATGATGATATCACAGTGTTTTTAAACTGCTGGGAGCTAAAGCTATCTAGTGAAGACAAAGCTATCTACAGAAGCCAAAGTCAATTAGTGAGCCAAGGCTATCTACGGAAGCCAAAGTCAAAGCTATCTAGTGGAGACAAAGGTAGTTACTGAAGCCAAAGCCAAGCAGAGAGCAAAGATCATTTAGTGGAGATCTAAAGCTATTTAGTGAGTTACCTAGACCCTAAGTCATGGGTGATAGATTGTGAGGACATCCTTTCTTAGAGCATCCATAAGATATCTTAAGAGATCATCCTTATGGTATCTTGCAGGTACAACATTTAACCCATGAAAGCACTCTTCCTGTCTCCTGCAGCAGCTAATTACCTTCCCCCTTTTCCTGCCTTCTCCCTATATAAGTTGGGTAAAAAAAATATAATAAATGAAGCCTTGATCAGAGAAACAGACTCGGCTTTCTTCCTTGCACTTCTTCTTCCCTCCCCTTCCCCAATTTCTTTTACTCTCCTCCCTTAGAAATCCACGTTCAAGCCCTGCTGGTTGGGGCCATATTATACTATCATAATGATATGATGAGTCCATAATGATTTTATGACATCACAATTCTTTTGTGACATCACAATGCTTTTATGACATCACAATGCTATGATGACTTCGCAATGTTATGTTGATATCAGAATGCTATTACGACATGATTTTTGTCATGACATCACAATGCTATTATGACATGACAAAGACTTCAATATGCTATGACATGACAATTGTGTTATGACTTCAATATACTATTATGATATCACAATTATATTATGACTTCAAAATGATATGATATTAGGACTTCACAATTCTATGATGAGATCACAATGGTATGGCAACATCACAATGATATGATGATATTCCAAAATTATTACCTCATTACAATGGTATAAGGACATCCTAATGCTATGACAACATCAAAATTGTGTCAAGACTTCATCTCATAGTGATATTATGACAACACAATATTAGGACATGATTGTGTTATGACATCACAATGGAATTATGACATGACAATGATATTCTGACTTGACAATGGTATGACTTTACAATGATATTAGAACATCTCAATGCTATGATGACATCAAAATGCTATTATGCTATCACAATCGCCTTAGGACTTCAAAAGGCTATTATAACATTACAGTGCTATTATGACATCCCAAAGCTATAGGCTACTATGACATTACAGTGCTATTATGACATCCCAATGCTATTATGACTTCACAAAGCTATTCCAACCTCACATTGCTATTAGGACATCACAAATGTGTATTATAACATCCCAATGAATTGTGATGTCATAATAGCATTGGGATGTTATAGTACCTTTGTGATTTCCTAATTGCATTGGGATGTCGTAATTGCATTGTGAAGTCATGATAGCATTGGGATGTCAAAATTCCATTGTGATGTCATACCACATTCATGTCATAATAGCATTGGGATGTCGTAATAGCTTTTTGATATCAAAACACATTTGTGTCATGATTTGTATTATGACATCACAATGGAATTATGATATTACAATGTTATTATCACTTCACAATGTATGAATTACAATAATATTGGGACATCTCAATGTTATGATGACATCAGAATACTATTATGTTTACACAACCAGATGATTTCACAATGGTATTTAAACATTAAAATTCTATAATGAGATCACAATGCTATGGGACATCACAATACCATTATGTCATCACAATGCCTTGATGATATTACAGTGCTATCATGACATCACAAAGGTATTATGATATCATAATGGTATTATGATACCACAATAGTATGATATTACTATGCCATGATGACATTACCTTGGTATTATGTCATCACAATAGTATTATGTTATCATCATGCTATTATGATATCACAATGTAATGATGACATCAAACGGTATTATGATATCACAATGGTATGACATAACAATGCTATGGTGACATCACAATTTTATTATGCCATCCCAGGGTAATATGACATCACATTGTTGTTATGATATCCCAATGCAATTATGACATGACGATGTGGTTTTATGACATCATAATATTATTATGACATCACAATGATATTATAACCGCCCATTAGTATCATGACATCCCAATGGTTTTATGATTTCACAAAGGTTTTATGACTTCACAATGGTATTATCACCTCACATTAGTATTATGACATCCCAGTGGAATTATGATTTCTCCATGGTATTATAACATCACAAAATTATTATGATATCACAATGTCATTATGACACTGAAAATTTAAGGAACATGAAATAAAGAAAATTGGAATCAGGGCTAGAGTAGTGGCTCAGAGGTTAAGAGCATTGCTTACTCATACAGATGTCCTTCTTCAATTCCCAGCAACTACACTGTGGCTCAGAACCATCTATAATGAGATCTGGTGCCCTCTATCAGATTCCAACAGAACACTGTAAATACAGTATATATGTTTTATATATATACATAAAATAAATAAGTAAACTGCTGGCAAAATGTTCTTTTGGAATGTATACAACTTACCCTTGTTTATTCAAATGCTGATTTATGTCCCCCACTCTCAGGTTTCAATCTAGAAATTGCACTGTGATCATATCTCAAGTTTGTGTAAACATGCTTCCATTTGTTCTCTGTATTTTCAATAATACAACCAGCTACAATGCTGAGCAAGGAAGAGGAAAGGGTGGGACATTGTGGTCCATAGTGGGAGGAAGGGGAAGGAAGCAGTGGTGAGGAGAGAGGTAGAGAATCAGGAGGAGAGGTCTTGGAACCACGTGGAGACATGGACCATACCTAAAAGCACTTATAATGAGTGAAATCCGAATGGCAGGAATCTATGCGGTCGTGAAGGTTTAGGATGGAATAACTCTTGCCCAGCATTGTGCTCTAGGTTAATTAAATAAATCCCAGTCTCTGTGTCATGATTGGGATATACAGCTGGTTTAGGAATAACCGCTGCTTAACTAAAAGATATTTCAATAGGAAATATTAATAACTATCAACAAATGGTACCCAGCCAACTTAACTGTAAAATAAATGGCGTCCAACTAATTTAAGTATCCTCACCCTTTAAATCATACTTTAACATAATTTGGTGGGGGGAATAAGTTCACAGTAATATAATAGCAATAACCCAAACTTAAAACCTAAAAAAAAAAAAACCTCCCATGTGAATTACTGTCTCTTTAGGAGAGACTCTTAAACAGGCCCAGGAACAAAAGACAGCCAATTGTGGACAGACCTGAGACTTAAAATAACAAAACTGGCTGCTGCTACAGTCTAACAGGAGGATACACAAGCATGGCTTCCTAATACTGTGGTTGGTCAGCTCAGCCACACTCAGGAGTCATGTCTAGAAAGAAAGGAACTGGAGGCACACAGACCTCTAGACAGAGCTTGGCCTAAAACTGCATCTAAAATAAAAAAAAAAATGTCATGGCAGAGGGTGTTTTAATGTACTTTGGCTTTGTTTTGGTTGTCATAGTCATGGATCTGGTTGCAATGTATTTAATGGTGATGGTTCTTCTGAGGGAATTCTCCAAGAAAGTGTAAGGAGAAAATGGGGAAATCAACCAAGGAATTGAATACAAAGTTACAGACAATAGAGCACTCTTCCTAATAAAATTTAGATTAATAATGACTAAAATTCTAAAGTTCTCTGGCTGCAACATACTTCTCAGCTCTTTCTGGTAAGGGTCCACCAATTCACTAAAACATCAACTAAATTCCACAAAACAACCAACTGGGCTTTGCTTGTTATGCTTGTTACAGCATAACAACTGACCCAAAAGTTATAATTTTCTTGTCTCTTTCCTTAATTTTTATTTAAAGGCTTTGCGTTACAATTATATTGATCTGAAAAAAAAAAATATTTGAACAAGTTGATAAAGGCCCATGCCTTTAATTACAACACAAAGTAAAAAGAAACAGGCAGATCCCTGAGTCCCTGATCAGCCTAATTTACATAATAAAAGCCAGGATGACAACTCCTGCTGTTTAGCCACTTGCAGAGATAGCCTGAGATTCAAAATGACAAAATTTTCCTTAAGGTTACCGTGTAAGTTCTTTTTTCTTAATGATAGATGATATGTCCTTACTGTTTTAAAGATTGAAATCACATCAATTTTAGATTTATATGAGGAGAGATGATGTCACAATGCTCTAAAAACGCCAGCCAATCTCAGCAAGTGGGACTTCCACTGAAAAACTGTTGCCAAAGGGCATTTTGGCTTAAGAGATATCTTCTGTTGGTCAATGTAAGGACTCAAGATTAGGCTGGGAGGTAAACAGGCAAACTGCATTACTGCCATGTCAAAAAAACTTTTAAATGCTGACTAAATTAACATGTCACACTGCTCTGGAAGCTGACTTATCCTTTCAACATGAGATATTTTCACAGGTGTTAATATTGGTCATGCCTAATACAAGATAGACACAGGTGGCATACAGTTGGCAAAGTATACACCAGCCTAATTAAGTACTAAAAACTCAAAAATTATACTTCATATGTTTAAAAGGCAAAACTGTACATCCCATATCAAAAAGAGTACAAAAAAGATGGCCAAAACAAGTGTCAAAACCCAGGTACAAGATGCCTAACCCTAACTCTAAACCTAACCCCTAACCCTAACCTGAAACCTAACCCTAACCTTATACTATGCTGACATCACAATGGTATAATGGCTTCAAAATGCTATTATGATATCTCAATGGAATTTTGTCATCAAAATGCTATTATGACATCACAATGGCATTATAACCCCAAAATGCTATTATGATATCACTATGGCATTTTGACGTCAAAAATGATAGTATGACATCACAGTGGAATCATGACATCACAATGCTATGATGATATTACAATTCTATTATGACATGATTTTTGTATAACATAACGATGGAATTTTGACATCATAATTTCATTATGAACTCAAAATGCTAATATGATATCACAATGGTACTTTGAGATCATAATGACATCACAATGGTATTATGACATCATATGGTATGATATCACAATGGAATTAGAATGTGAAAATAATGTAACATAACAATGCAATTATGACATCACAGTGCTATTATGAAAGCACAATGGTATTATTTCACAATGGTTTTATGACATCACAATGGTATTATGAAAGGACAATGCTATAAAGACTTCAAAATGGTATTAGAACACCACAATGCTATTATGACATCACAAAGTTGTCATGACTTTCCAGTGCATTTATGATATGACAATGTTATTACATCATAAAACTATTCTAACATAACTGTGGCATGACATCACAATGGAATTTTGACATCACAATGGTATTATGATCTAAAAATAATATTACATCATCACAATGTTCTTTTATAACATCACAATTATATTGTGATATCATAATGGCATTATGACCTCAAAAGACTATTTTTTTATTAATTACACTTTATTCATTTTGTATCCCACCATACGCCCCCCCTCCTCCCCTCCTTCCCCTTTCTGCATGCATGCCACTTCCCAAGTCCACTAATAGGGGAGGTTCTCCTCTCCTTTCGGGTCTTAGTCTATCAGTTCACATCAAAAGTGGCTGCATTGTCCTCTACTGTGGCCTGGTAAGGCTGCTCCTCTCCCAGGGGGAGGTGATCAAAGAGCAGGCCAATCAGATTATGTCAGAGGCAGTCCCTCTTCCAATTACTACGTAACCCACTTGGACACTGAACTGACATGGGCTACATCTGTGCACAGGTTCTAGGTTATCTCCATGAATAGTCCGTGGTTGGAGTATGAGTCTCTGGGAAGTTCCCTGTGTTCAAATTTCCTTGTTCTGTTGCTCTCCTTGTGGAGACCCTGTCCACTCCAGCTCTTACTATTTCCCACTTCTTACATAAAATTCCCTTCACTCTGCCCAACAGTTGACCATCAGGCTCATCATCTGCTTTGATAGTCTGTAGGGCAGAGGATTTCAGAGGCCCTCTGTGGTAGGTTCCTAGGTTGTTTCCTGTTTTCTTCTTCTTCAGTTGTCCATCCTCTTTGCCTTTCAGGATGGTGATTGACCTTTTTAGTTAGGGTCCTCTCTCTTGCTTAGTTTCTTTAGATGCACAGATTTTAGTGGGTTTGTCCTATGTAGTATGTCTATATGAGTGAGTATATACTGTGTGTCTCTTTTTGCTTTTGAGACAATTCACTCAGGAAGATCCTTTCCAGGTCCCACCATTTACCTGCAAATTTCATGATTTCCTTATTTTTCATTACTGAGTAATACTCCATTGTATAGATGTACCACAATTTCTGCATCCATTCTTCAGTTGAGGGGCATCTGAGCTGTTTCCAGCTTCTGGCTATTACAAATAAAGCTGCTAAAAACATGGTTGAGCAAATGTCCTTTTTGTGTACTTGAGCCTCTTTTGGATATATGCCCAGGAGTGGTATGGCTGGATCTTGGGGAAGCACTATTCCTAGTTGTCTGAGAAAGTGCCAGATTGATTTCCAGAGTGGTTGTACTAGTTTACATTCCCACTAGCAGTGGAGAAGGTCTATATAAGTGAGTATATCCCATGTTTGTCTTTCTCCTTCTGGGATATTTCACTCAGAATGATCTTTTCTAGATCCCTCCATTTGCCTGCAAATTTCATGTTTTCCTCCTTTTTGATTGCTGAGTAGTATTCCATTGTATAAAAATACCACAATTTCTGTACCCATTCCATCGTTGATGAACATCTGGGCTGTTTCCAGGTTCTGGCTATTACAAATAGAGCTGCTATAAACATGGTTGAGCAAGTGTCCTTTTTGTGTACTTGAACAAACTTTGGGTATATAGCTAGCAGTGGTATAGCTGGGTCTGGAGGAAGCACTATTCCTATTTGTCTTAGAAAGCGCCAGATAGCTTTCCAGAGTGGTAGTACCAGTTTACATTCCCACCAGCAGTGGAGGAGGGTTCCTATTTCTCCACAACCTCTCCAGCATGTGTTATCGCTTGAGTTTTTCATCTTGGCCATTCTGATGGGTGTAAGGTGATATCTCAGGGTCGTTTTGATTTGCATTTCCCTGATGGCTAATGAGGATGAGCATTTCTTTAAGTGTTTTTCTGCCATTCGATATTCCTCTGTTGAGAATTCTCTGTTTAGCTCTGTTCCCCATTTTTTAATTGGATTACTTGGATTGCTGCTTTTCAGCTTCTTTAGTTCTTTGTATATACTGGATATTAGTCCTCTGTCAGATAAAGGGTTTTGTCTTTTTATGTTGCCTTGAATTTCTTGGACAATCTGTGTCAAGAATTTTTTAGATTTAACATTTTCTTTGATAGATCAATCTATTTCTTCCACTGTATCTTCCTCACCTGAGATTCTTTCTTCCATTTCTTGTAGCCTATTGGTTATGCTAACCTCTGTAGTTCCTGCTTTCTTCCCTAAGTTCTTTCTCTCCACAATTTCTTCCATTTTTTTTCCAATTCTATCTTTAGGTCCTGAGCTATTCTGTTGGTTTCCTTCACCTGTCTGACTGTATTTTCATGTTTTTCCGTCAATTCCTTCAGCTGTTTGTTTGAACAATCCACTGTTTCTTTTATTTCATTCAGTGATTTAAGCATTTCCTTTCTAAAGGCCACAGACTGTTTGGCTGCAGCTTCCTCTATTCCTTTTCGTATTTTATTTGTTTCCTCTGTTATCTTCTTCATGAGCATAGATGTTAGGTCATCTCCTTGAATTTCAATTATGCTGGGGTGTGTAGGGCTATTTGCCTCTGGATAACTGGGTTCTAGAAATGCCATATTGCTCTGGCTTTTGTTGTTTGATCTTTTACGCTGTACTCTACCCATTGGGCTATCTTAGTTGTTTGAATTCAGTTTCTGGTTGTTTCTGGACTCTTGTAGTGGAGAGAATCCCTTTGCCTGGAAGATGGTTTTACCTGAAGGAAGCCTTCTCAGCTTTTTGGGTATAGTCACTGGATGTCTGGTGTTTTTTCAGGAGTTGCTACAGCTCACCTCAAGCATAGAGACCTGGGTGGTAACTGTGGTCCTGATTAGTCAAGAGGGCTCTCCTCTCACTGGGAGAAGTCCTGGAGACAGCTGCCCTCCTTCTGGGTTTCCTTCTGTAAATTTAGTGATCAGGTGCTCTAACCTGTGTCCCGTGGTTTGGTCAGTTTTGTTAGGGATAACTGGTTACCCCTTGGAGCAGTATCTGTGGGTTGATCTCAGGGTTCCCGATCTTTTGTAGGTCTAAGGTTGGGGCTCTGTGCCCAAGAACCCAAGAGGTAATCTGTGGCGGGTGAGTACTGCTCTCCTGGTAACAGCAGGTTATCCGGGGTACAGCAGTTCCCTGGGTTGGGCCAGTCTCTGGGACCTTTTCCAGAGATATACTGGGTTGCCTAAGTCCGTCCCCTTTGCCTCGTTCCTTGTTCCTTGTGAGGATATCTCCAGACAGTGACTCTAAGACTCTGGTGTCTTGGGGCACACAGTTCTGTCTGTCAGGAGTAGTTGGTAAAAGCAGGCCTCTGGGCTGGCGGAGTGTGTGCCCACCTGCTATTCTGCGGGGGCCGGGTTCCCAATATCTCTGTGCTCCCTGCTTGGGCCCGGATCTGTGATGGCTTGGCTTACTCACCTGTTTGCGATCTGCAGTCTGTTAGACTTTCCCCAGGCACAGCCTCGGTGACCCCAGCAGCACGGTTTCTTCCTTCCCTGTGGGGCCCTCTCCAGGCATGGGTTCCCAGTCCCTGTCGCACTGGGGCGTGCAGCTCATTTGTACTGGTGAGCTAGGCATGCAGCTCTCAGCGTGTCGGGAGATCAGTTGCTATGGGGATGGGTACCCACGGTCCGTTATAGACCTTCAAGGTAAAGACTTGGTGACCCATGATCAGACTTGCAACTTTGTTTCCCCATGGGGTTTTCTTGCAACTGGGACTCTGTCTCAGGCACCCGTATGCCCACCGATCAGCCTGGGAAAGTGATCAGGACACGCAGGCTTGTGGCTCCAGCCCAGAGATCCAAAGCCGGGATTTCTTTCGGGTTCTGGCTGGGCAGCCGAGAGCAGACCCGAGTAATTCCCATGCCATGGGAGACTCCCCTCACCTGGGAAACAGGATTGCTGCAGTTTTAGGGCCCAGAGTTCAGTCTCCTGGTCGCTGCAGGGAGAGTGCTGTCCTGCTTCTCAGAAGCAGTGCTCTCCCATTGCAGCCATCGTGGCTCCCCCCTCAAAAGACTATTATGACATCACAATTGTCTGACATCTCAATGCTATTATGACATCAAAGTGCTTTAATGACATCTCAATGGTATTATGATATCACAATGGTATTAGGACATCACAATAGTATGACATCCAAATATTACTATAACATCAAAATGGTATAATGGTATTACAAGGGTTTTATGACATAACATTTGTGTCATGATATCCCAATGGTATTATGATATCCCAATGCTATGATAACAGGAAAATACTATATGGCATTATGATATCCCAATGCTATGATAACAGGAAAATACTATTTTAACATCTCAATGCTATTATGTCTTCACAATGATACAACATCATGATGATATTATGACATCACAATGGCTTAATTGCCTCATAATGGTATTACAACATCACAGTGCTATGATGACAACACAAAGCTATTATGACATCACAATGGCATTATGACATCAAAATGCTATTATGACATCACCATGGTATTTTGATTTCACAATGGTATTATTACATCACAATTCTATTATGATATCACAATGATATGACATCACAACTTTATTATGACATCTCAATGGTTTATGTTATCACAATTGTGTCATGACATCCAGTGCTTTTATGACATCACCATGGTATTTTGACATCACAACATTATTATGAAATCTCAATGCTATTATGACATCACAATGGTATTATGACATCACAGTTGTGTCGTGATATTACAATGGTATTATGACACACCAATTGTATTATAACATCACAATGCTATGATATCACAATGGTATATCAACATGATAGTAGTATGTAATCACAATAGAATTTTGATGTCACAGTGGCATTATGTTCTCAATAGTCTATTATGACATCACAATGATCTGATCTCAATGCTATTATAATATCACAAAGATAGGACATCACAATGGTGTTATGATATCAAAATGGTATTATGACATCACAAAGACATTATGACATTAAAATAGTATCATGACATTACAATGGTATTATGACATTACAACTTTATTATGACATCTCAATGATATTATGATATTATATTATGATATTATGATATTATGGTGTCCTAAAATCTCATTGCTTTTATTGCATCACAATGGTACTATGAAATAACAATGGTATCATGATATCCCAAAAGAACTATGACATCAGAAAGTTATTTCAAATATTTGTGGTATGAAATCACAATGAAATTTTGAAATCACAATTGCATTGTGACCTGAAAAAGCTATTATGACACCAAAATGGTAAAATGATATCACAATGGTATCATGACCTCACAATGATATTATGACATCACAATGGTATGAGATCATAATGGTGTTATGATATCAAAATGGTATAATATCTTATTGATAAAATCACATCAAAATGACATTACATAACAAGTTTATTATGACATCTCAATGGTATTATGTCATGACAAAGGTGTCATCTCATACAAGTGCTTTTATGACATAACAATGGTTTTATGGAATAAAATAGGTGTCAATAAATCTCAAAGGTATTATGACATCAAAATGCTATTATGACATTAAAATAGTATGACATTCCAATGCTATTGTAACATCAAAATGGCATTTTGATATCACAGTGCTGTTATGACATCTAATGGATTTATTACATGACAACGGTAAGACATCTCAATGCTATATCAACACAATGATATGACATAACAATGATATTGTAATGTCACAATGGTGTTATGCCTTAACAATGGCATTATGATATCACAATGCTATTATGAACCCAAAATGCTATTATTACATTACTCATGTATTATAACTTCACAATGGTCATATGACATATCAATGCAATCATGACATCTCCATTGTATTACATCCTAATGCTATGATGACATCCTAAAGTTATGAGGACATCCTAATGCTATGATGAAAACAAAATGCTATTATGACATCACAATGGCATTATGATATCAAAATTCATCATGACATCTAAATTCTATTTTGAAGTCAAAATGCTATTATGACATGATAATTTTAGGACATCACAAAGGAATTTAAATATCACAATGCTATTATGACATCACAATGGTATTATGGCATCACAGTGGTATTAGAACATCATTATACTATGATGAAATCATAATGAGATTATGACATGACAATGGAATTATGACATGTCAATTCAATTATGACATCAAAATAGCATTATGACATCAAAATTCATCATGACATCCCAATGTTATTATGACATCATAATGCTACTATGGCATCACAATTGTTTTAGGACATCGCAATGCTATGATGACTTCAAAGTGGTATTATGACATTACAATGTTATTATGGCATCACAATAGTATTAGGATGTCTCAATGCTTTGATGACTTCAAAAATGTTGTGACATCCCAATGGTATTATGACATCTCAATGTTATTATAATATTCCAATTCTATCATGATATTCCAATGCTCTTATGATATCCTGTGCTATTAAGACATGATTGCGGTACAATATCAGAATGGAATTTTGATATCACAATAGTATTCTGGGTGTCACAATCATTTATGACTTCATAATGCTATTATGACAAAAATGGTATTATTACAACACAATGGTTTATGACTTTACAATGGTATTATGACATCACCAAGCTATTATGAAATCACAATGTTATTACAACATGACTGTGGTGTGATATCACAATGGAATTTTGTCATAAAAATTCTATTATGATGTCAAACGGTATGAATTTACAATGATATTAGGACATTCCAATGTTATGATGACATCCCAATGGTATCATGAAATCATAAAGGCCTCATAACATCAAAATTCATTAGGACATCGCAATGCTAATCTTACATCACATTGCTATTATGACATGATTATGATATGACATCACAATGAAATTTTCACATCACCATGATATCACAATGCTATTATGATATCACAGTGTTAAGATATCCCAACAGTATTATGATTTCACAAAATTATTATGACATCACAATGCCATTATGATATCACAATGGAATTATGACATCAAAATTCATTGTGACCTCCCATTACTCTTATGACAGCACAATGCTATTAAGATATGATTATGGTATGATATAAGAATGGAATTTTGATATCCCAAAGGTATTATGGTACCACAATTGTGTTATGATGTCACAATGCTATTATGACATAACTGGTATTATGACAATACACTGTTTTATGATTTCACAATGGTATTATGACATCACCGTGACATTATGAAATCACAGTGGTATAACAACATGACTGTGGTACGAAATCATAATGGAATTTTGACATCAAACTTCTATTATGATATCACAATAATATGACTTTACAATGATATTAGGATATCCCAATTCCATGATGACATCCCAATGGTACTATGAAATCATAATGGCCTCATAACATAAAAATTCATCATGACATCCCAATGTTATTCTCACATCACAATGCTATTATGACATGAATGTGCTATGACATCACAATGCTATGCTGATATCACAATGGCATTATGACTTCAAAATGGCATTATGACATCACCATGATTTAATACAGTGGTATTACAACAAGATTGTGCTATGACAACACAATGGAATTTTGATATAAAAATGCTATTGTGACTTCACAACAGTATGACTTCACAATGCTAACAATGCAATTATGCTATCACAATGGCATTATTACATCAAAATTCATCATGACATCCAATGCAATTCTGAAGTCAAAATGCCATTATGAAATGATTTTTGTTATGACATAACAAAGGAAATTTGACCATCACAATGATATTATAACATCACAATGCTATTATTACTTCAAAATGCTATAATGGCTTCACAATGCTATTCTGATATCTCAATGCTATTATGGCATTACAAAAATGTGAAATCACAATGCTATTACAACTTCACAAAATTATGATATCATAATGCTATTATGACATACAATGTTATGACATTCCGATGGTATTACGATTTCACAATGTTATTCTGAGATCACAAAGCTATTATGACAGTACAATGTTCTGACATGACAATGTTCTTACGACATGATTATTTTAATATATCACAATGGAGTTATGACATTATAATAGTATTATAATGTCATAACTATTCACAACAGCATGACTTACCAATGATATTAAGAAAACTACATGCTATTATGACAGTACAATGCTCTTATTGCATTACTATGTAATTATGATACTTCAGTGCTATAACAAGATCACAATGTTAGGAAATCACAGTGCTATTATGACATCACAAATGTATTGGGACCGTCACAATTCTATAATGACGTAACAATATTATGACATCCTAATGGTATTATGATATTATTATGACATCGCAATGCTATTATGACTTCACAATTGTATTTGGATATGATTGTGTTATGACATCACAATGGAATTTTGAAA
The DNA here is from genome assembly GCF_030254825.1 of Meriones unguiculatus. NCBI lineage: Eukaryota > Metazoa > Chordata > Mammalia > Rodentia > Muridae > Meriones > Meriones unguiculatus. The sequence continues at coordinate 7,343,891 of NW_026843709.1, forward strand.
TAAAAATCTATTATGACATTACAACTGTAAGATTTCACAATGATATTAGGACATCCAATGCTATGATGACATCACAATGCTATAATGGAATCATGACATCGGAATACATCATGATATTGCAATGGTTAGGTGCTGATTGGCTGAGAGGGAGAATGATGTCATTAAACAGGTGAAAGAGAGTAATAGTTTTTGGAGCTTCTTATTAAAAGGACCAAGTGGACAGATTGCTTGAGAGAAAGGCTGAGGAGCCCTACATGCCTGGATCTGGGCAGCTGAAAGCACAATGATGACAGTTATTTTGTCCAAGACTCTTAGTTCAGTTAATCTGTCACATATTTCTTTCAAGTGGTCATTAGTAAATTTCCATGTCCTTGATTTGTGACTTTCATATTATCACAGATTACAATATTAATTGAACTGTTGGGTCAGGGAATCACACAGAAATTTTCAAGCAACCAAGGCTGTTGTTATTAAAATATGCTGCTTTTTGCCCTCAACTGATTGATCATTGCCATGTTCTTGGATACAGAGATGCTTCCTTCTGCATCAAATTGGACTGCATACAAAGAACAGCAGTCTGATATTATGCAGAGGAAGACCTTAAAATACCAAGCTCTAAATGGGATTTCCCTATGAAATTTGCCATTCCCTCAGAGCTCAGGGAAGCCTGCAGGAGGAGAGTCAGGAAGACTTTAATAAGTAGAGGGAATTGTGGACACAAGGAGAACAATGACCTGAGAATAAAACTGCAGAGGAAGATGATGCAGCAAGCCTTGATGGTACCTGATAAGTTAGGTTCAGATAGAAGGACGAGGAGGACCTCCCCTATCAGGAAACTAGAGAAAGGTCATAGGAGTAGAAGAATGATGGTGGGTGGGACTGGAAGGAGTAGGGGAGGTGGCAGCAGAGGGGGACAAATTTAACAATATGTAATGAATAAATAAGAACTAAAACTGTGATCAAGTTGATGAATTATTGATCTCTTCAGTACTGATGGCTTTTTCTTGAAGGTGGTAACAGCCTGCAGCAAGGATGGTCTCAGTTTTCTTTAAAGGACGTGGCACTGACACTGTGATCGTATTTCAAGGAGTATATTGAGAATGCATACTTCAATTGATGTATTTTTTTTTCAATACAGTTTATTCAGGAACCTTGAACAATCATCTGACCCTGGGGAAAGCCAGCCCACAGCTTAAATAGCCTCTGGGTAGCCAACACCAGCGTGCCACGTGGGCAATGCAGATAGGTCCACATACATGGAAGCAAGCCAGATCCTCAGCCTTAGCCAAATGTTGAGTTGTTCGTGACAGAGAGCACTCACCATCGGGAAGGTGGAAGGCGGAAACCAGCTCCATCTTTAAGGCGCAGCATTACACAGCTCTCTACAGTTCCCCTTTTTGTTTTAGACACATCAGGCAAGAGTAGAGGTCTGATCTCTAATATTAGAAATAAATTGGGACTTTGTACTGATGTTCATTTAGGTGGCATCCACCCAAGCTCTTTAGGTGGATGACAATTGATGTATTTTAAAGACAAAAATTTTAGTGTGACACATGGTTAAGAATTTGAATCTGGGAGCAATGGAACAGGAATGTAATGTATAAAATATGGATTTCCCACATAATCAATAAAAATAACATATTGACAACTTTTACTATGATTTTTAAAATGGAGAAAAGATTCTACTAAAGGAGGGCAGAGTTTGACTCTGTAAACATGCTTTCCAGGAACTCATTTTGTAGCAGAGAATCTCAGCCATGAACTAGTGGTTACCCAGCTACCTGAGACCTCATGAGCTCAGGTGGCAACTCTGAACAAGCAGCCCTGGCACTGACATTACATTTTGAGGGTTTGCCTGGAGGACCACTGAAGAAAACACTTCTGTTCTTGTGTCCTAGGCATATAAGAAGGACATATTTCTATGTCCTGAAGGACCAGTTTGAACAGTAAACCAAGACAAGGATTATTGCACACTGACAACTGAGTCGGGCACACCTGCCTCCAACTAGGTCAGCCAAGGCAAACCTGCACATAGAGGGCTGCTAACCCTAGTGTGGTACGGCACCACATGTCAAATCTATTATTAACTCTCAGGAATAAGGTGTGGGATCTGGATAAAGGGATGAGATAAAAGCTTCTTGGGTTTCACAAGAAATGTCATGTGTGTGAACAGACACTGGACACTGAGGAAAGATTGTTTACTCATCTCCATAGAAACCTAAGATTCTATCAGGTGCTGATTGGCTGAGAGGAATAATGATGTCATGAAACAGTTGAAAGCCAGTTAGAGTTTCAGGAGTTAGTAATTAAAAGGGTCAAGTGGACAGCATGCTTGGGAGAAAGTCTAAGCATCCCTACATGCTTCAATCTGGGCAAGTGAAAGCACACAAACCAGAGATGACAGTTCCTGTGTCCAAGACTCTTAGTTCAGAAAAATTGTCACATATTTCTTTCAAGTGGTCATTAATTAAAGTTATGTGTCCTTGACATGTGAGTTTCACATTGACACAGATTCCATTATTATTTGTTAAATGCACAGATATGTCCTCAGTCAGTGAATTATTTACTGTGTAAAGACTCCCTGACTAAGGCAAATCTTTATATCAAAAGAATTTAATTGGGACCTTGCTCATGCTTTTACAGAGAACAACCAGGATATCATGTTAGCAAGCAATCATCTTGTAGTGCAAAACCTGCACTCCCGGTGCAGGGTCCGTACCATTCCCTCCCCCAAAGAAACTCACAGACCGTAGTTCGATGCAAAAGCAAGAGGCAGTTTATTCCGATCACGATGGGGGTCGTCCCTTCAAAGCAGGAGACGACCCCGAGCATACAAAGCACAGTTTTTATACCTAAAAAATCAGGCCTTTACATTGATTAGTCAGCAGAAAAGATAGCAGTTATGCAGCTGGCAGCTGCAGCGGGCAGCTTACAGCTCCAAGGACAGTCCTCCCATCTTTTCCCATCTCTTGGTTCTGTAGTGGGCCGCTTACAGTTTCAAGGACAGTCCTCCCATCTTTTCCCATCTCTCAGATCTGTAGCAGGCCTAAATCGCCTGACTTGTTCTTCTTTCTTAGCTGGCCCTTATTCAAGGTCCAGTTGTTTTTCTTTCTAATTTGGGATGGTCCCATTTCTCAGTAGTTCTACAGCAGAACTGAGAACTCTTCATACTGATCCACAACCTGCAGGCAAAGGGAGGGTAACAGAGAGGGTCACAGAGAGAGAGAGAGACAGAGAGAGAGCTAGAGATACAGATTCAAAATAGAGAGACCAAAAAAACAAGTATGTAAAGTGACAGAGACCTAGAGACAGAGACTCCATTCTGTCTGGTCCCATTTTTTAGCATATCAACCTTCAAGCACACCCTCCTATAATATAACTCGAAAAGGAATTATACTTTTTAAATATTTTTCATTTTTATAAATTACTCTGTATTCACTTTATATTATTCCATTTTCCCTTCCTTTGTCCCCTCCCAAACCCATCATTGTTCCCTTTGACCACTCATGCCCTTATCAAGTCCACGGATAGGGGAGGCCTTCCTCTCCTTCCTTCTGGTCCTAGTCTATCAGATCTCATCAGGTGTGGTTGCATTGTCTATGTCTGTGGCCTGTTAAGGCTGCTCCCCCATCACGGTGTGGTTTTCAAAGAGCAGGCCAATCACTTCATGTCAGAGGCAGACCTGTTCCCATTACTATTTAACCTCCTTGGACACTAAACTGCCATTAGCTACATTTGTGAAGCAGTTCAAAGTTATCTCCATGCATGGTATTTGGTAAAAGTATGAGACTCAGGAAAGACCCTTGTGCTCAGATTTTTTTGGTTCTGTTGCTCTCCTTGTGGATCTCCTGTTCTCTCCAGATCTTACTATTTCTCACTTCTTTCACAAGATTTCATGCATTCTGCCCAACAGTTGGCCATAAGTCTCAATATCTGCTTTGATAGTCTGCAGTGCAGAGCCTTTGAGAGGACCTCAAATGGCAGGCTCCTAATATATTTCCTGTTTTCTCCATCTTCTGATGACCATTTTCTTTCCCTTTCTGGATGGGGATTGTACATTTTAGCCAGAATCCTCCCTCTTTACTAGTTTCTTTAGGTGTACAAATTTTAGTAGATTTATGCTATATTATTCTGTCTTTTTGCTTCTCAATAGCTCACAACCTGTTCCCACCATTTACCTGCAAATTTCATGATTTCCTTGTTTTTTACTGCTGAGTAATATTCCATTGTGTAGATGTACCACAATTTCTGTATCCATTTTTTTAGTTGGGGGCATCTGGGTTGTTTCCAGGTTCTGGCTATTATAAACAAAGCTGCTACAAACATGGTTGAGCAAATGTCTTTATTGTGTACATGAGCTTCTTTTGGATATATACCTAGGAGTGGTATAACTAGATTTTGAGGAAGCACTTTTCCTATTTGTCTGATAAAGCGCCATTGATTTCCAGAGTGTTGTAAAAGTTTACATTCCCACCAGCAGTGGAGGAGGGTTCCCATTCTCTACAGATTCTACAGAATCTTCAGCACGTGTTGACACTTGAGTTTTTGATCTTGGCCATTCTGACAGGTGTAAGGAGAAATCTCAGGCTGATTTTGATTTGCTTTTCTCTGATGGCAAATGACATTGAGCATTTCTTTAAGTGTTTGTCTGCCATTTGATATTCCTATACCGAGAATTCCCTGTTTAACTTTATTCTCCATATTTAAATTGGATTACTTATTTTGTTGCTTTTCAACTTCTTTCATTCTTTATATATACTGGATATCAGCCCTCTTTCAGATAACGGGTAGTGAAGAACCTCTCTCAGTCTATAGGCATTCATTTGTTTTGATGATGGTGTCCTTTGCTTTACAGAAGCTTTTCAGTTTCATGAGGTTCCATTTACTGATTGTTGCTCTTAGAGCCTGTGCTGTTGTTGTTCTGTTCAGGAAGTTGTTACCTGTACCAATGAGTTCTAGGGTCTTTCCCACTTTTTCTTCTAACCGATTTATTATGTCTAGTATTGCTTTGAGGTCTTTGATCCACTTGGACTTTAGTTTTGTGCAAGGTGATATATATGGATCTATTTGAATTTTTCTACATGTAGATATCCAGTTAGACCAACACCATTTATTGAAGATTCTATCTTTTTTCACTGTATGGTTTTGGCATCTTTGTCAAAGATCAGGTGTCCATAAGTGTGTGGGTTTATATCTGGGTCTTCTGTTTGATTTATGCTATATTGATCCAGCATTCTGTTTCTATGCCAATACCATGCAGTTTTTATTACTGTTGCTCTGTATACAGCTCAAGATCTGGGATGGTGATACCTCCAGAAGATCTTTTATTGTAGAGGATTGTTTTAGTAATTCAGGGTTTCTTGTTTTTATGTTTTTTTTTCTTTCACTTTCTTTAAAGAATTTTGTGGTTATTTGATATGCATTGAAGATGTAGATTTCTTTTTGTAAGATGGCCATTTTTACTATGTTTGTTAGTATTTTAGAACACAATCTGTTCCTGTGTTACCCAGGAACCTATGATATCATCATGTGTCTCCAGCCAGGTGGCCACACCTAGAAGGCGTGGTTACCTTGCCCTTTAAAAGCCTAACCCCAACATGTGGTCTCTCTCTTACTCTCTTTCTTTCTCTCTCTTACACTCTTACACTCTCTCTCTTACACTCTTACACTCTCTTCCTCTCTCTCTCACTCTCTCTCTTGGGGTGCCCCCTTTTTCCTTTCCTTTTCTCTCTCATGTACTGCTTTCCCCTTGCTCCATACCCTCCTAATAATCTTCTTGCAGAGAGTATCAGTTAACCAGCCTTATTGTTTTTTTTAATAAATAAAAAAATATTAACCCTGCCAAGCCAGGAGCATGAGAGATTTTTCCATCTTCTGATACCTTCTTCCAATTCTTTGTTCAGAGTCTTGAAATTTTTTTACATATAATTCTTTGACCTGCTTGGTTAGGGTCACAGCAAGTTACATTTTGTCTTTGACTGAATACAAGAACACATCAAAGATATCACACACTATGACCAAGCAGGAATCATCCCAGGTATGCAGGGGTGGTTCCATATATGCAAATGCCATCAATGTGATCCACCATATTAACAAAGTGAAAGAAAAAAAGAAAACATGATAATAGATGCAGAAGAAGCATTTGTCAAAGTCAAACATCCATTCATGTTTAAAGTATTGGAGTAAACAGGGATACAAGGCACATATCTAAACATAGTAAAGGCAATATACAGCAAGCCTATAGCCAACAATAAAATAAACTGAGAGAAACTTAAAGAAATCGCCCTGAAATCAGAAACATTGCAAGGCTGTCCACTCTCTCCATATCTCTTCAACATAGTTCTGGAAGTCCTTACTAGTACACTAAATAATTTGAAGAAGATCAAGTGGATAGAAATCAGAAATAAAGGAGTCAAAGTATCATTATTTGCAGATTTTATTACAGTATATCTGAGTAAACTAAGAAAATTCTACATGGGAAATTTTACAGCTAATAAACACCTTCAGCAAAGTGGCTGGATACAAAATTAACTTAAAAATCAGTAGCCCTCCTTTGTACAAAACACAAAAATGCTGTGAAAGAAATTAGGGATACAAAAGATGTTATGTCATCCAAAAAGGACATAACTCCTAACACTCTCCAGACATTTCCTCTCTTGGGACTTCAAATGTAAATAAATGAGCTTTAAGGGGCCATTGCAATTCTGACCAACAGTAAGTAGAAGAAGATGGAGGGACTTCTAGACTAAAAGAACAAAATTATCCTGATAGTTTTTAATTCAGTACAATGATTACATTCCCAGCCACTTCCAAAGACTAAAGAACATGACTGACAATCTCCTTTGAGTAAAATGTGGAATATTTTCATAATGAACTATTATTCATCTAAGAATATGACATCATGATATATATTCAGTCAAATGTATGGAAACAGAAAAAAAATCATCTTGGGTAAAATAACTAAAACACAGAAAGAGATATATGATATGTATTTACTTAATTAGGAGGTCTCCTGATAGTGGGGGATAAAGTTCCCATAGGCCCTCTATTGTGAGCAAACCAGCATTCCAGGGAGTTTAGGTGGCAGTTACTTGAGTTGTTGGGCAGGACATCCTATGGAAATTTTCAAGCAGCCCAGGCTGTTGTTATTAAAATATGTTGCTCTGTGCCCTCAACTGATAGATAACTGATAGATAGTCATGCTCATGGATCCACAGAGATGCTTCTTTCTGTATCAAATGGAATTGCATACAGAGACTCACAGTCTGATATTATGCAGAGACCTTAAAACACCCAGCTCTAAAAAGGATTTCCCTGTGAAATTCTCCCTCCCTTCAGAGCTCTGGGAAGCCTACAGGAGAGGAAGCAGGAAGAGTGTTGTAAATAGAGTGAATTGAGGACACAAGGAGAAAAAATGCCCTGAGAATCAGGCAACAGAGGAAGATAATAAAGGCAGCTTTGAGGAGACATGATAAACTAGGTTCAGAAAGAAGGTTGAGGAGGACCTCCCCTATCAGGGAACTATAGAAAAAAATATATAGGTAGAACAGGATAGTGGGTGGGACAGAAAGAAGAGGGAGGGGACAGCAGGTAGGGATACAAAGTGGACTATCATAATAAATAAACACATGCATGGAGATAACCTAGAACCCCTGCACAGATGTAGCCCATGGCAGTTCAGTGTCAATGTTTGTTATATAGTAATGGGAAGAGGGACTGCCTCTGATATAAACTGATTGGCCTGCTTTTTGAACATATCCCCCTGAGTCAAGAGCAGCCTTACTAGGCCACAGAAGATGGCAATGCAGCCACTCCTGATGAGATCTGATAGACTAAAATCAGAAGGAGGGCGAGGGGGACCTCCCCTATCAATGGACTTGGGGAGGGGCATGTGTGAAGAAGGAGGAGGGAAGGTGGACTTGGGAGTGGAGGAGGTAGGGGTTTATTGGGAGATACAAAGAGAATAAATTGTAATTAATAAAAGTTTAAATAAAAAATAAGCATAAGAAAAACTGTGATCAAGGTGATAAAGAATAGAACTCTTCAGGAGAGATGGCTTCTTCATGGGGGTGGTACCAGTATGCAGTAAGGATGAAGTCAGTTTTCTTTAAGGCACTTGGCACTGAGACTCTGATCATACTCCAATGAGCATATGAACAACACATACTTCAATTGATGGCTTTTAATATAAAGAAAAATAATTTTAGTATGACACATGGGTAGGAATTTATACCTGGGAGCAAAGGAAGAATAGTGTAATATATATTATGTGAAATTGCCACATAATCAATAAAAACAATATGTTGACAACTTTTACACTAACTTTTAACATGGAAAAATAATTCTGCTAAAGGAGGGCAGAGTTTAACTTTGTAAGGTATGCTTTCCAGGAACTTATTATATAGAAGAATATCCTAGCCATGAACTAGTGGTTACCCAGCTACCTCAGACCATATGAGCTTAGTTTGTCACATCTGAACAATCAGACCTGGCACTAACACTATGTTTAGAGAGTTTATCTGAAGGACACAACTGCTCTTGTGTCCTAGGCCTATTATACAGACCCATTTATCTGTCCTGGAGGCCCAGTTTTATCTGAAAACCCCAGGACTTCAGGAGAATTTCTCAGTAACCACTAAGTAGGACATAGCTGCTCATTCAGCCAGGTCAGCCCAGACAGCCCTGCTTAGAGAAGGGTGGCAAAACTATTGTGTAATTTCATCAGCTTCAAATAATATCTTGCACCACAGTTCTCACTTTACACTCACTGATCATTCTCTGATTCAGCCAAACCAGTCCCAGTAATTGTATATTTTTTCTTTTCTTTTCCCTCCTCTTAAAGACTCAAATTTGAGGAAACCCTAGAACTTGCTAGCCTATGATATCAAGAAGAATGTTAAGGTAAATTTAGTGAGTATGGGAGTAATTGCACAACCTAGGAAATTTTAGATCCAAGAGTATAGGAGTAAACCACTTTGTCATTAGGTACATTCCCCTTAATCCCACATCACATTGAAGATTTTCTTCTTTGGAAGCAGTCCAATTAAATAAGCTTAAAGTTTCATTTCCTATCTGACATTGTCACAGAGTTAAACTGGAGTAAAGGTGTGGGATTTGGATAAAGTAAATAGATAAATGTTTGTTGGGTTTCAGAAGAAAAAGTCACGTGTGCACAGGATCTGAGATTCTGGGCACTGAGGAAAGTATTTGTACTATTCTCCATGGAAACCTCAAGATTCTCTCAGGTGCTGATGGACTGAGAGGGAGAATGATGTCAAGAAACAGGTGAAAGCCAGTAAGAGTTTCAGGAGCCAGTTCTAAAAGGGCCAAACGGACAGATTTCTTGAGAGAAATGCTGGGGAGCCCTACAGGCCTCAAACTGGGAAGCTGAAAGCACAAACACAGAGATTACAGTTCCTGTGTACAAGACTATTATTTCAGAAGAATTGTCTCATATTTCTTTCAAGTGGATATTACTGAAGTTACCTCTTATTGTCATGTCACTTTCATGTTATCACAGATTCCATTATTATTTGTTAAATGAACATATATGTTCTCCATCAGTGCATTACTTACTGTGAAAATGCTCCCAGACAAAGATTACTCTTTGAACAAAAATCATTTCATTGGCATCATGCTTATACTTTTACAGAGACCATCCAGGATGTCACATTAACAAGCAGTCATCTTGTTGTAGTCCTTCATCATTTCTGAGAGTGTTTCACAAGCAGCAGTCAGAGAAAGGGAGAGAGAGACAGAGATAGAAAGAGCTAGAGAGACAGATTCAGATGAAGAGATGGAGAACAACTGAATCAAAGATATAAAGTTATAGAGACCTGGAGAGAAACACTCCATGTGTTTGGTCACTTTGATTGGCATATCAACCTCCAAGCACACCCTCCTATAATATAATAGGAATATTATCTAACAAGGCTATTATGCCTAACCCTTTCCAGACATTTCCTTACTATGGACTCGAAATGTAAATATATGAGCTTCAAGTGGACATTGCAATTCAAATCACCACGAAGTGGAAGAAGATGGAGGGACTTATATGCTAAAAGACCCTATTTATTCTGATACTTTGTGATTTAATACAATGATTAAAGTCCTGCCAACTTCCAAGTTTAAAGAACAGGACTGACAATCTCCTGTGGGTTAAGTGTGGAATATTTCCATTAGGAAATATTAATCTTCTAAGAAAATGACATCAACATATATCAGGCAAATAGATCAAACCAGAAAATATCATCCTGGTTGAAGTAACTAAAATGCATAAACACAAATATGGTATGTATTAGGAGGTGATAATTGGGGGTGATATAGACCTTCTATTGTGACCAACCCAGTCTTCAACTAGGGGAATAGAGTAACAGTGAATTTAATTTTTTGGCCAGGTCATCCTATTGAGATTTTCAAACAACCCAGGCTGTTGTGAATTAAATATGCTTCTCTCTGCCATCAATAGATAGATCAGTGCCATGTCTTGTATCAACAGACATGTTGTATGTGTCCTTCTGCATCAAATGGGATTGCATACAGAAACCCACAGTATGATATTATCCACAGAGAGACCTAAAACTCACAGCTCTGAATGGAATTTTCTTATGAAATTCTCCCTCCTCTCAGAGCTCTTGGAAGCCTGCAGAAGAGGAGGCAGGAAGAGTGTCATAAGTAGAGAAAATTGAGGACACAAGGAGAAAGATGCCCTGAGAATCAGACCTCTGAGGAAGATGATTCAGCCAGACTTATTGAAACCTTATATGCTAGGGTCAGATAGAAGGAAGAGGAGCAACACCTATCTGGGATCTAGAACAGATTATAGGGGTAGAAGAAATGGGCTGGGAGGGAATAGAAGGAGAAGAGGGAGGGGACAGAATAGGGGATACAAAGTAAAGAAATCTTAACAAATGTGTACATAGAAAAACTGTGAACAAGGTTATGAAATATAGACCTCTTCTTGACTGATGGTCTTCTTACAGGTATTGCCAGGGTGTGGCATGGATGAATTCAATTTTCTTTGAGGGACTTGGCACTGAGACTCTGATCATGCTTTAATGAATATATGAGCAACAAATACTTCAGTTGATGTATTTTAAAGAAAAAAATGTGACATATATGGGTAGGTATTTGAACCTGGAGCAATGGAAATGTAGTGTAATGTATATTATATGAAATATACAAATAAGCAAAATATTATGTTGCCAATTTTTTTTTCAATGAGGTTTATTCAGGAACCTTGAACAATCATCTGACCCTGGGGAAAGCCAGCCCACAGCTTAAATAGCCTCTGGGTAACCAACCCCAGCATGCCACGTGGGCAATGCAGATAGGTCCACATACATGGAAGCAAGCCAGATCCTCAGCCTTAGCCAAATGTGGAGTTGTTTGTGACAGAGAGCACTCATTATCAGGAAGGTGGAAGGCGGAAGGCGGAAACCAGCTCCATCTTTAAGGCGCAGCATTACGCAGCTCTCTACAGTTCCCCCTTTTTGTTTTAGATGGATCAGGCAAGAGTAGAGGTCTGATCTCTGATATTAGAAATAAATTGGGACTTTGTACCAATGTTCATCCGTTAAAAAAAAAAAAAAAAACGCTAGGCTCACAACCATAAATATGTTGCCAAATTTTACAATGACTTTTAATATGGAGAAAAGTATCTTGTAAAGGAGGGCAGAGTTTGACTATATAAGGTATGCTTCCCAGGAACTCACTATGTAGCAGAGACTCCTAGCCAGGAACTACTATTTAGCCAGCTACCTGAGACCCAATGAGCTCAGGTGGCACCTCTGAACAAGCAGTCCTGGTACTAACACTACATTTATAGGGTTTATCTGGATGAACACAGCAGGAAATACAGCTGCTCTTGGGTCCTAGGCATATAACACGGACCCATTTCTCTGTCCTGATGGCTCAGTTTTAACTGTAAACCCATGGACCAGGAGAGTTCCCATCTCACCACTGTTTGGTACAGAGCTTCCAATACATCAGGTCAGCCAAGGCAACCCTGCTCATAGAGGGTTGGCATCGCTAGTGTGGAATACCACCAGCTGTCAAAGAGTTTATTGCCACTCAGTTCTCCCTTTACTTACACAAATTTTCCTCTGTTTCAGCCAAACCAGTCCCAGGAACTTTCTGCTTTCTCTCTCTTTTCCATGCTCTAAAGACTCAATACTCTAGGGAATGCTAGACACTGCCACGCTACTATATCAATAAGCATGAGAAGGTACATTTAGTGAGTATGCAAATAACAACTCACTTTAAAGTCACAACCTAGGAAATTTCAGATCCAAGACCACAGTAGGATACCATCTTTTCTTTCGGTACATTCCCCTTAATCCCACATCACATTGACACTTCCCTACTTAGTAAGCCATCCAATTAAATAAATATTAATGATTCATATCCTACCTGACATTGTCATAGAGACTAACTGGAATAAAGGTGTGGGATTTGGATAAAAGGATGCGATAAAGGTTTTTTGGTTTTCACAAGAAAAACTTCACTTGTGTACTGGGTCAGAGATACTGGAACTCAGGAAAATTTGTTTACTCATCTCCATTGGAACCTCATGATTCTCTCAGGTGCTGATTGGTTGAGAGCGAGAATGATGTCATGAAACAGGTGAAAGCCAGTAAGAGTTTCAGGAGCCAGTTATTAAAAGGGCCAAATGGAAAAAAAAATAAAAAAAAATAAAAATAAAAAAAAAGGGCCAAATGGAATGCCTGCTTGAGAGAAAAGCTGAACAGCCCTACATGCCTCAATCTGGGCAGCTGAAAGCACACAACCAAGAGATGACAGTTTGTATGTCCAACAGTCTTAGTTCAGGAAAAGTGTCACATATTTCTTTCAAGTGGTCATTAATAAATCATGTGTCCTTGACATGTGATTCTCAAATTATCACACTTTCCATTTTTATTTGTTAAATGCAGATATGTCCCCATTCAGTGAATTACTTACTGGAAAAATGCTCCCTGACCAAGGCAAATCTTTGAACAAAAAGCATTTAATGTGGACCTTGCTCATGTTTTTTTGGAGATTATCCATGATGTCATACCAACAAGGAGTCATCTTGTTGTCATCCTTCAGCAGAACTGAGAGCTTTTCATACTTGTCCACAACAGACTGCCAAAGAGAGGGTGACAGAGAGAGAAAGAGCTAGAGAAACCAATTTGAAAATACAGAGATGAAGACTGACAGAAAAAAAAAGATATAAATTGACTGAGACTGAGAGACGGAGAGACTCCATTCTGTGTGGTCACTTTCATTGGCATATCATCTTCAAAGCATACCCTCCTATAATATAACCCCAGTAGGAATTATATTATCTAATAAGGCCATATATCCTAACCCATCCTAGACATTCCCTCAATGGGGACTCCACATACAAATAAATGAGCTTCAAGGAGACATTGCAATTCAAATCACCAGGAAGTGGAAGAAGATGGAGGGTTTTCTAGGCTAAAAGAATTTAGTTATCCTGATAGTTTGTAATTTAGTACAATGATTAAAGTCCCCACAAATTCCAATGTCTAAAGAACAGGTTTGACAAGCTCAGCTAAGAATTAGTATTATTCAACTAAGAAAATGACATCAAAATATTCAGACAAATGGATGGAACCAGAAAAAAAAAATCATTCTTGCTGAAGTAACTATAATGCAGAAAGACAAATATGGTATGCATTCACTTATTAGGAGGTCTCCTAATATTAGGGGATAAAAATCCCATAGCCCATCTATTGTGAACAAACCAGTCTTCCACTAGGGCAATTGAGTGGCAGTGAATTGACTTTTTGTGCCAAGGTATCCTATGGAAACTTTCAAGCAACCCTGGGTGTTGTTATTAAAATACATTGCTCTGTACCCTCAACGGATAGATAATTGCCATGCTCATGGATCCACAGTGATGCTTCCTTCTGCATCAAATGGGATTGCATAAAGAGATCCGCAGTCTGATATTATTGCATAGAGTCCATAAAAATTGCATAGAGAGACCATAAACAGCCAGTTTTAAATGGGATTTTCCTATGAAATTCTCCTTCCCCTCAGAGCTCTGAGAAGCTTGCAGGAGAGGAGGCAGGAAGAGTATCATAAGTAGAGGGAATTGAGGACAAAAAAAGAACAATGCCCTGAGAATCAGGCTGCAAAGGAAGATGATGCAGCTAGCATTGGTGAGACCTGATAAGCTAGGGTCAGATGGAAGGGTAAGGAGGACCTCCTTTGTCAGGGATGTATTCTAAAGAAAAAAAAGAATTTTTATTATGACATATGGGTAGGAAATTGAACCTGGGAGCAATGGACCCAGAATGTATTGTATAGTATATGAATTTTCTACATAATCAATAAAAATAATATGTTAACAACTTTTACAATGAATTTTAACCTGGACAATAGATTCCACTGAAGGAGGGCAGAGATTGATTTTGTAAGGCATCCTTTCCAGGAACTCATTATGTAGCAGAGAATACTAGCCATGAATAGTGGTTACCCAGCTACCTCAGAATGGAAGAGCTCAAGTGGCACTTCTGAATAAGCAGTTTTTGCTCTAACACTATGTTTAGAGGTTTTGTCTGGAGGACTACACCAGGAAACACAGCTGCTCTTATGTCCAAAGCATATAAAACAGAAAAATTTCTCTTTCCTGAAGGTCCAATTTAACTGTAAACCTCAGAAACAGGAGGATTGCAACTGTTCCCTGATTAGGACACAGCTGCTGAGCCATCCAGGTCAGCCAAGGCAACCTTGCTCATACAGGGTTGGCAACACTAGGGTGGAACAAAACCATCTGTCAAATAGTTTACTGCCCCTCAGTACTCTTTTTACATATGCCAATCATTCACTTTTTAAGCCAAACCAGTCCCAGGAATTTTCTGGTTTCCTTCCCTTTTTCCTGCTCTTAAAGACACAATACCACAAGGAAGCCTAGACCCTGCCAGCCTAATGTATCCATAAGAATGTGAAGGTACATTAAGTGAGTACACCAGTAACAGGTCAGTTCAAAGTTGCAACCTAGAAAATTTCAGATCCAAGACCACAATAGGACACCACCTTGTCATTAGGTACAAATTCCCCTTAATCCCACATCACTTTGAAGCTTTCCTACTTAGGAAGAACTCCAACTAAATAAATATTAAAGTTTTATTTTCAAACTGACATTGTCACAGAGGTAAACAGGAATAAGGGTGTGGGATCTGGATAAAGGGCTGAGATAAAGACTTGCTGTGTTTCACAAGAAAAAGTCATGTGTGCACAGGATCACAGATACTGGACACTGAGGAAAGATTGTTTACTCATCTCTAGGGAAACCTCAAGATTCTCTCATGGGCTAATTGGCTTAGATGTAGAATGACATCATGCAATAGGTGAAAGCCAGTAAGCATTTCAGGAGCCAGTTATTAAAAGAACCAAGTGGACAGCCTTCCTGAGAGAAAGGCTGAGCAGCTGTGTTAGTATTTTGGAACACAACCTGCTCCTGGGTTACCCAGAAACCTATGATATCATCATGTGTAGCCAGCTAGATGGCCCCAACTGGAATGTGTGGTTTTTTTGCCCCTTAAAGGGCCAACCCCAACATGTGGTCTCTCTCTTACTCTCTCTCTCTTTCTCTCTCTCACCTCTCTAACTCTCCGGTCACCCCCCATTTTGCATTCTTTCTCTCTCCCCACCATGTCCTGTTCCCCCACTTCCACTTATTTCTTTAAATAATAACTTACATTGGTGCTGTGACTCGGATAGGGTTCCCCTAGCAAAACGAGGGCCCCCTTTCTGACTTCGGATGGGATGGTTAAAACTGATTTTCTCCTAAAAACCTCTACTTTTTTTTCAACTGCCCTCATGCCCGCATGCAGCTATTTTCCCAGCTGCTTCCACTTTCCCCAGGCTTGGCCCTGTTCTGCCACTGGTGTCTGCCCATGCTCCAATCTGGCACAGTGGCCAGGGCTCTCTGAGAGGCACATCCGATGCAGGTCTGGTTCTGGTCAGAGACTGGAGATGCCCAGTGCTGCCCTGGAGGGATGTGTAGAGGCTGCAGATGTGTGTGGCACTGGGGTGCAGGGAACTGGGCCCTAAGCAACTGCCTGCTCCTGCTGCAGCTGTGTGCTCCTGCCTGGGCAGCAACCAGCAATGAGGCCCCACCCTTGGCAGTGCTCCTGAGTCTTGGAGACTCATACAAAGCAAAAATCAACACTGGAAAATTTGGTAAGGAATTTCTAAAAACCCAGCATAGCTGAAAAACTTTTAAATCTCCCACAGGATTTTAAAATCTCAAGAGATATCCGAAGCCATGTTGGTTTTGGAAGGAAGTGGGCAAAACTATAGCTTAACATTTCACTTAATGTGGATCAGTGCCATCTTAGGTTCTGGCAAACAGGCCCCTCCTCCTGCATGCCCTGCTGTCAGCCACCAAGCTGCTTTTTGTTTCCCTGTGTCCTTCTAAGGGCTTTTCCCAAGCTTTAGGAAAAAAAAATATTTTTCCCTGATTTCTGTACACTTTACACTTTACTCTTATATTTTAAATTCCTTATCTAATGCTTCATATAATTTTCTCATTGGGTTTACATTTATAAGTCTTAATAATAATTTACCGTTTATCTTATCTTTTAGACTACGCCACAACAACAAGCGTCATTTCAAGTTGGTATGGATTTTTATAAAAATTCAAAGTATATTTATCTATCTTATGATTCAACCCTGCTCCAAATGAATTTTATATAATAAAATTTTAAGTTATAAATATTTATTCAAATTAACTTGGTTTATGTGTTGTTCAAATATAATTTTAAAATTCTTTTATACTGTTCTGCTCAGCGGTTCATTATTACATACAAGTTGTTTACCAATATTCT
Source organism: Meriones unguiculatus (assembly GCF_030254825.1). Lineage (NCBI taxonomy): Eukaryota > Metazoa > Chordata > Mammalia > Rodentia > Muridae > Meriones > Meriones unguiculatus. Next base: position 7,360,735 of record NW_026843709.1, read on the forward strand.
AAATTAGAATTTATTAATTTTAGAGGTATTTATTTATGTTAAAACTGGGTCAATTTAGGGGGGATCAAGATGGCAGTGATGGGAGAACACTATGTCTGAGAAGTGGGAAAACACTCCCCATGCAGCGACCAGGAGACTGAACTCTGGGCCTAAAACTAAGTGATCATGTTTCCCAGGTGAGGGGACTTGGTTGGGTCCACTCTCCTACAGTCCAGCCAGAACACAGAAGAGGTCCTGGGTAACATGGCATTGCGTCTCCAGGCAAGAGCTGCATGCCTGCATGTCTGGATAATTTTCCCAGGCTGATCAGTGGGCACAAGGGTGCCAGAGACTGGCAGTCCCAATCACAAGAAAACCCCACAGGGAAGGAAAGTTATGAGACTGATCATGAGTCACCCAGGCTTTCCCTGGAATGTCTAGCTTATCATGGGTACCCGCCACCATCACAACTGAGCTCCTGCTGCGCACAGAGATAGTGTTCACACCCAGCTCAAAATCCATACTCCCTCTTCAGAGGAGGCAGGAGGCGTCCAGCAGAATCTCCCACAGACCACATTGTCTGTACCCCAACCCCAGATTGGGGCTGAGAAAACCCAATTCTTTCCGGCACTCCCCCAAATGCTGCCATAACCCTGCTGCAACAGAGCAGAAGGATAGAGAGGCACACAGCGGCTTCACAGTGCCAGGAACCCAGTGCTGCCAGCTGCTCATAGCAAACAAATTTAGGCTCAGGATCTGGGACTGTGGTCATTCAACACGTCCTGAGACTCTCCCGTGTCCAGCGCAATAAGGTCTAGCATCAAGTCCTAACACCGGTGCCCCCCTGACCCCTGGCAGAGAAACCCCAGATCAGGAGAGGGACTGAGAAGGCCCAAACCCTTCTGACACTCCCCTGAGAGTACCGCCATAAGTTTGCCTTAGTGGAGGGGAAGGTCAGAGGGGAAAGACAGAGAGGCAGCCTGCCATAGGACACATCACCCCCTCTCCAGTGGCCCCTGGGAGAGAAACCCAAGCTCTGGATCTGAGGACAATGAACCCTACCTGGTATTCTCTCAGAATCAGCAAGCATAGGTTCTACCCACAGGCTGCTTCTCTGCTTCTGGCAGAGAGATCTGGACCCGGGATCTGGGATTGAGAACACCCAAACTAAATTCCCCCCCCCCCCCGTACTTTGCTACCATGGGAACAGTCAACATAACCCCTCCTGGCAGAGGGAAAGGACAGAGAGGCAGCACACAGGAAAGGTGGACACCAAGTCCTACAGCCACAGTGTCACAGAGATAACTCTTAGGCTACCCACACATTTTTCTGCAGCAGGACCAAATCAGAGAGTAGAGAGCAAGGGGATCCCCTGTACATTCCAACTGGTCCTGCAAGAGAGTGAGTGAGCCTTCTAGGGAGAGTTTGCCCCAGACCCAGGGCCTCTCCACAGAAGCAACCAGATGAGATCCCTGCCACCCACACCCCTAGTGTGGGCATCATAGGAATTCTTGGGATAGCAACCCCAACATCGAAGCCTCTCCCTTGGGGGTCCACCAGTGTAATCCAGGCAAACAATCCCTGGATCTCAGACAGAACTGCATAATAGGGGCCTGCAGGCCACTGAAATATTCAGAGAGTGCGCGCATGCACATGGCACCCGCTAAAAGCTCATGCAAATAGCGCTAGCATCACATTCCTTACTTAGGCAAAACTGAAACCACAGTGCACAATTCCAAACCAGTGAACCTCTCTCATCTTCCTGAAAAAACATTCCAGAAAACAGAAAGAGGCAATCATAGCCTGAACTACAAATTGGAGAAACAAACAGTGAGGGTTATAAATAACCAGATGGCTACAGGCAGACATAAGAACACACCCAACAAAAATCAGGATATAATGACATCACCAGCAACCCCACAAAACAATGGACACTTCAATTCACTAGATATACAAGAAAACGACCTCAGAACTATGTTTCTCCATCTATTAGAGGCCCATAAAGATGAAATGAAAAAAGTGCTCAGAGAAATAGCCAAAGAAATCAAGACAAACAAGGAGGAAACAAATAGAACTCTCAGAGAAATGACCACGAAAATTGAGGCAAACAAAGAAGAAATGAACAAAGCTCTGAATGAAATGTCCACACAAATGAAGGTAAATAAAGAAGAAATAAACACAGCTCTCATAGAAATACAGGCAATTATAGCCAAAGAAGCAAAGGCACAATTAGTGATACATAGAGAGGAAACAGACAAAAAAAAATAGAAGCTGTCATTGAAAAGCAGGACTCCACATTCAAACAGATGAAGGTCATGGTGCAAGACATGAAAACAGAATTAGAATCAATAATTAAAACACAAATAGAGAAAAAAGAGGAGCTGGAGAACATAGAGAAAAGATCAGGAACTACAAAGGTAAGCATCACCAAGAGAATACAAGAGATGGAAGAAAGAATCTCAGGAGCCGAAGATACACTTGTGGAAATTGACACGTCTCTAAAAGAAAAAAATAAAATCAGAAAAGTTCCAAACACAAAACATCCAAGAAATCAAGGACAACATAAAAAGACAAAACCTAAGAATAATAGGAGTAGAAGAAAAAGAAGACACCAGGCTCAAAGGTCCAGAAACTATTTTCAAGAAAATTATAGAAGAAAACTTTCCCAACTTAAAGAAGGAGATGGCCATAAACATACAAGAGGCCTACAGAACACCAAGTAGACTAGACCAGAGAAGAAATTCTTCACATCACATCATAGTCAAAACACTGAACCTACAGAACAAAGAAAAAAATTCTAAAAGCAGCAAGGGAAAAAGGACAAGTAACATATGAAGGTAGACCTATCAGAATCACACCAGATTTCTCACCAGAAACTATGAAAGCCAGAAGGGCCTGGACAGAAATCATACAGTCCTTAAGGGACCACAGATTCCAACCCAGACTACTATACCCAGCAAAACGTTCAATCAACATACATAGAGAATTCAAAATATTCCTCGTTAAAACCAAATTTAAACAATATCTACATAGTAACCCAGCTCTACAGAAGTTACTAGAAGGGAAACTCCAAACCAAAGAAAACAACTACATCTAAGGAAACAGAGGGAAGAGATAACTACACACACACACACACACACACACACACAAAGAAAAATGAATACAAGCAATGACACTCAGTGACATCACCAACTCCACATCTAAAGTAAGTAACAATTATTGGTCACTAGTATCTATCAATGTCAATTGACTCAGCTCCCCAATAAAAAACAGAGACTAAGAGAATGGTTGCGGAAACAGGATCCAATATTCTGTTGCATACAAGAAACACACCTTTGCAACAAAGATAAACACTACCTCAGAGTAAAGGGCTGGAAAAATGTCTTTAAAGCAAATGGTTCCAGAAAACAAGCTGGAGTAGCCATACTAATATCTAATAAAATAGACTTTCAACCCAAGTTAATCAAAAAAGATAAGGAGGACCACTATATTCTTATCAAAGAAAAAATCCACCAAGAGGACTTCACAATTTTGAATATCTATGCCCCAAATACAAGAGCACCTACATTCGTAAATGAAACATTATTAAAGCTTAAATCACACTTTGATCCTAATACCCTAATAGTGGGAGACTTCACCACTCCACTCTCACCAAGGGACAGATCAACTAGACATAAAACAAATAGGGAAATAAAAACACTTACAGAGTCCCTAAATCAAATGGACCTAATAGACGTCTACAGATCTTTTCATCCAAACTCAAAAGAGTATAACTTCTTTTCTGCACCGGATGGATCCTTCTCCAGAATAGACCATATAGTTGGTCATGAAGCAAGCCTCAACAGATACAAAAAGAGTGAAATAATCCCTTGTATTCTATCTGACCAATATGGACTAAAGCCGGACCTCGACAACAATGGAAATAACAAAAAGCCAACATGCACATAGAAACTGAAAAACTTGTTACTCAATGACAGCTGGGTTAAGGAAGAAATAAAGAAAGAAATTAAAGACTTCCTAGTATTCAATGAATATGAATGTACAACATACCCAAATTTATGGGACACATTGAAAGCAGTGCTCAGAGGAAATTTTATAGCACTAAATGCCTGCAAGAAGAAATTCATAACATCACATACAAACAACTTAATGGCCCAACTGAAAACCCTAGAAAAAAAGAAGCAGATACACCCAAGGGGAGCAGATGGCTGGAAATAATCAAACTCAGGGCTGAAATCAATCAATTAAAAACAAATAATACTATTCAAAGAATCAATGAAACAAAAAGCTGGTTCTTTGAGAAAATAAATAACATAGAAAAACCCTCAGCCAAATTAACTAAAAAGCAGAGAGAATCTATCCAAATCAGCAAAATCAGAAATGAAAAGGGTGACATAACTACAGACACTGAGGAAATTCAAACAATCATTTGGTCATACTACAAAAGCCTATATGCCAGAAAATTTGAAAACCTAAATGAAGTGGACAATTTTCTTAATATATTCCATCTTCCAACATTAAGTCAAGATCAGGTAGAAAGACTGAATAGCCCTATATTCCCTAAGGAAATTGAAGCAGTCATTCACAGTCTGCCCTCCAAAAAAAGCCCTGGGCCAGATGGTTTCAGCATGGAATTCTACCAGACCTTCAAAGCTGTGCTAACACCAATTCTCCTCAAACTATTCCACAAAATAGAAACAGAAGGTACATCATCAAACTCATTCCATGAAGCGACAGTCACCCTGATACCTAAACCACACAAAGACCCAACAAAAAAAGAGAACTTCAGACCTATCTCTCTTATGAACATTGATGCAAAAATACTCAATAAAATATTTGCAAACCTAATCCAAGAAGACATCAAAGATATCATCCACCATGACCAAGTAGGCTTCATCCCAGGCCTGCAAGGGTGGTTCAACATATGGAAATCCATCAATTTAATCCACTTCATAAACAAACTGAAGGAGAAAAACCACATGATCATCTCCTTAGATGCTGAAAAAGCATTTGACAAAGTCCAACACCCATTCATGTTTAAAGTCTTGGAAAGATCAGGAATACAAGGCACATATCTAAACATAGTAAATACAATTACAGCAAGCCTATAGCCAACATTAAACTCAATGGAGAGAAAGTTAAATCAATCCCACTGATATCCGGGACAAGACAAGGCTGCCCTCTCTCTCCATATCTCTTCAACATAGTACTTGAAGTCCTAGCCAGAACAATAAGACAACTAAAGGATATCAAGGGGATACAAATCAGAAAGAGGTCAAAGATCACTTGTTCCATACCAGTTCACTTAAATTCTAAGCAAGACTGAAATAGAACTGACTGATTTGCCTTCTTTTGTATCATCTTGTTTTATTTTTCCTACTTCCTGAGATCCATAAGTAGTGTTAATAGAGCTATGTGACTAGACTGATCATCCCATGTTCCCATAGATGAATGGTGCTCCTTATGTGAGTTCTTTACTCCTTTTGTTTTGGGTGGGGACATGTAAAACTTTCACAGAGTTCACCTATCACATGTCCTGCAAATCAGATATTTACATTAGGATTCATAACACTAGAAAAATTATAGTTTTAAAGAAACACACGTGATGTTTTATTTTGGATCATGGACACCATAATGTAAGGGAATCTTTTGAAGGATCACAGCATTAGGAAGGTTGAGAACCAGTACTCTCTGAGTACAATAGGCCTGAGAAAGAAATTAAGGAAACAAAAGAAATTACATTATCTAACAATTACATTATCTTAACTTCTTAAACTTCCCAGACATTTCCTGACTGGGGAATCCACATGTAAATTAATGGGCTTCAAATGGACATTGCAATTAAACCACCAAAAAGTGGAAGAATATAGAGGTATTTCAAGGCTAAAAGAATATAGTTATCCTGAAAGTTTGTCATTAAACGCTATTACTAAAGCCCCCAAAACTAAAGAACGTCCCTCACATTTTTCTTTATAAAAAAATGTGGAATATTTTCATAATGGAGTATTACTGAGCTAAGTAAATGACATCATAATATTTTCAGGGAAATGGATGAAACTAGGAAAAATACTCCTGGGGGAAGTAAATAAAATGCAAACAAAAAACATGCTATGTATTCACTTATTAGGAACACCATAGGAAATAGTTTACTGCCCCTCAGTTCTCCTTTCACATATACCAATTTTTCTCTGTTTCAGCCAGAGCAGTCTCAGGAATTGTCTGGTCCCCTTCACTTTTCGCTGCTCTTAAAGCCTCAATAGCACAGGGCACTCTAGACCTTTCCAGCCATTTATATCAATAATAATGTGAAGGTACATTTAGTGACTATGCAAGTAACTGCTCAATTAAAAGTCACACCATAGGAAATGTCAGATGGAAGAGCAAAGTAGGATATCACATTGTCCTTGGAAACATTTCCTTTGATTTCACATCACTTTGAAGCTCCATACATAGCAAGCTGTCCAATTAAAAATTAAATTTTCATTTCCTACCTGACATTGTCACAGAGGTAAACAGGAGTAAAGGTGTGGGAACTGTATGAAAGAATGAGATAAAGGCTTGCTGGTTGTTGCAAGAAAATGTCACATGTGGACAGGATCAGAGATACAGGACACTGAGGAATGTTTATTTTTTCAACTCTATGGAAAACTCAAGATTCTCTCAGGTGCTGATTGGCTGAGAGGAAGAATGATGTCATGAGATAGGTGAAAGCCAGTAAGAGTTTTAGGAGCCATTAAAAGGGCAAAGTGGGAAGCCTGCTAGAGTGAAAGGGTAGTCAGCCCTACAGGCCTCAATCTGGAAAGATAAAGCAAACAACCCAGAGATGACAGTTTCTGTGTCCAAGACTCTAGCTAGACGGATATATTCAGAAATAGAGAGACTGATGGACAGAAACAAAGATACGATGTGACAGATAAGGAGAGACAAACAGTCCATTCTGTCTGGTCACTTTCATTGGCCTATCAACCTCAAAGCACACCATCCAACAATATAACTACAATAGGGATTACATTATCTAACAAGGCCTTATAATCTAACCTTTCACAGACATTTCCTGACTGTGGACTAATCTTGTAAATAGATGAGCTTCAAGTAAACATTGCAATTTAAATCACCAGGAAGTAGAAGTAGATGGAGGAATTTCTAGACTAAAGAATATAGTTATCCTGATATAATTTTTTAAATACAATGATTAATGTCACAGCAACTTCCAAGTTCTACAGAACAGGAGTGACAAACTTCTTTGGGGAAAATGTGGTATTTTTCCATAACAGATTATTATTTGGCTAAGAAAATGACATCAAAATATTCAGGCAAATTTATGCAACCAGGAAAAATCATCCTTGGTGAAATAACTAAAATGCAGAAATATGGTATGTATTCACTTATTAGTATATCTCAAAATAGTGAGGATAAAATTCCAGTAGTCAATCTATTGTGACCAAACTAGTCTTCCACTAGGGGAATTGGGTGGCATGTAATTGAATTTTTGGACCAGGGAATCCCATGGGAATTTTCAAGCAACCCAGTCTCTTCTTATTAAAATATGATGTTCTCTGCCCTGAACTGACAGATCATTGCCATATCCTTGTATCCACAGAGATGATTCCTTCTGCATCAAATGAGATTGCATACAGAGACCTGCAGTCCAATATTATGCAGAGAGAGAGTTCTTAAAACAGCCAGCTCTAAATGGAATTTCCCTATGAAATTCTCCCTCCCCTCAGAGCTCTGGGAAGTCTACAGGAGAGAAGGCAGTAAGAGTGTTATAAGTAGAGGGTATTGAGGACACAAGAACAATGACCTGAAAATCAGACCAGAGAAGAAGATGATGCAGCCATCCTTGATGACACCTAATAAGATAATCTCAGATAGAAGTGGTATGAGGGCCTCCCCTATCAAATAACTAGAGAAAGTTCATAAGCATAGAAGAAAGAGTCTGAGTGAAACAGGAAAAAAGGGGGTGGGTGTCGCAAAGAAAAAACAAAATGGAAAATCATAATAAGTAAATACATGAGAAAATCTGTGATCAAGGTGATAAAGTATACAGCTCTTCAGGACTGAGGACTTCTTCTTGGGGATGGTGCCAGGGTTGGGCAAGGATGAACTGTGTTTTCTTTATGGGACTTGGCACTGAGACTCTGGTCATGTTCCAAAGAGTTGATAAAAAACACATGCTTCAGTTAATATATTTTAAAGAAAAATATTTTTATTGTGACAAATGGGTAGGAATTTGAACCTGTAAGCAATGGAAAAGGAGTGTAATGTATGTCATATGAAACTCAAACATAATAAATAAAAATTATATGTTGACAACATTTTGAATGACTTTTCATGGAGAAAAGATTCTGCTAAAGGATGGAATGTTTGTCTTTATAAGACATGCTTTCCAGGAAATCATTATTTAGCAGAGAATCCTAGCCATGAACTAGTGGTTACCCAGAAATTTCAGACCCAATGATCTCAGGTGGCACCTCTGAACAAGCAGTCCTGTTACTAACATTACATTTACATATTATGTCTGCAGGACACAGCTGCTCTTTTGTCCTAGGGATATAACAGGGACACATTTCTCTGTCCTGAATTATCAGTTTTAACTGTAAATCCCAGTACCAGGAAGGTTCCTCACTGACACAAGAATAGGACACAGCTGCAAATCTAGCCAGGTCAGCCAAGGCAACCCTGCTTACAGAGGGTTGGAAACACAAGTGTGTAACAACACCAGCTGTAAAATAGGTTATTGCCCCTAGGTTCTCCTTTCATGTACACCAATCTTTCTCTATTTTAGCCAAACCAGTCCCAGGAATTGTCTGGTTTCCTTCTCTTTTCTCTGCTCTTAAGGACTCATTATCCCAGGGAACCCTAGAACCTTCAAGCCTATTATAACACTAAGAATGTGAATATAAAAGCAGTGAGGACACAAGAAATTGCTGTGTTCAAAGTCACTACCTAGGAAATTTCAGATCGAATACCACAGTAGGAGATCACCTTGTCATTCTGTACATTCCCATAATCCCACATAATTTTAAAGTATTCCTACTTAGGAAGCTTTCCAATTAAACATTAAACTATTAATTAAATATTAAAACATTAATGAAACATTAAAGTTTCATTTCCTACTTAACATTGTCACAGATAAACTGGAGTAAAGATGTAGGATCTGGATAAAGGGATGAGATAAAGCTTGTGTTTCACATGAAAAAGTCACATGTGCAGAGGATCAAAGATACTTTTCTGAGGAAAGTTTGTTTAGTCATCTCCATGGAAACCTCAAGATTCTCTCAGATGCTGATTGGCTGAAAGGCAGAATGATGTCATGAAACAGGTAAAAGCCTATAAGAGTTTCAGGAGCCAGTTATTGAGGGGGACACATAGATAGTGTGCTTGAAAGAAAAGCTGAGCAGCCCTACAAGCATCAATCTGCTCACCTCAAAGCACAAATCCATAGATGACAGTTCCTGTGTCCAAGATTCTTCGCTCAGAAGTGACACATATTACTTTTTTCTATTTTTTTATTTTAAATTTTATTAAATGCACTTTATTCACTTTGTCTCCTCCCCTTCTCCACTCCCAATTCTATCTTCCCTCTCCCATCTCCATGCATGCCTCTCTTCAAGTCCACAGATAAAGGAGGTTTTCCTCTCCTTCCTTCTGAACCTATACTAGCAGATGTCAATAGGAGTGGCTGCAGTGTCATCTTCTGTGGCCTTGTAAGACTGCTCCCCCCTCAGGGGGAACTGACCAAAGATCTGACTGATCACTTCATGTCAGAGGCAGTCCCTGTTTCCATTACTATGGAAGCCACTTGGACACTGAACTGCCATGGGCTACATCTGTGCAAGGGTTCTAGTTTATCTTCATGTCATGTATTATACTTGGTTGGAGTATGGGCCTCAGGAATGAACTCTGTGCTCAAAGTTTTTGGTTCTGTTTGTCTTCTTCTGGAGCACCTGTCCCCTCCAGATCTTACTTTTTCCCCACTTCTTTCCTTAGATTCAATGCATTCTGCCAAACAGTTGGCTACAAGTCTCAGCATCTGTTTTGATAGTCAACAGGGCAGAGACTTTCAGGGGCCCTCTATAGCAGGCTCCTAACTTGTTCCCTGCTTTTTCATTCTTCTTTGTCCATCCTCTTTGTCTTTCAGGATAGGGATTGAGCAATTTAGCAGGAGTCCTCCATCTTGATTACTTTCTTTCAGTCTAGAGATTTTAGTAGGTTTATTATATTTATTTATTATGATATTATATTATTATATATATTATAGTATTATATTTATTATTATATATCATAAGAGTGAGTATATACCATGTGTGTCTTTCTGCTTCTGGGTTAGCTCACTCTGGATGATAATTTCCAGTTTCCACCATTTACCTGTAAATTTCACAATATCCCTGTTTTTATTGCTGAGTAATATTTTATTATGTAGATGTATTACAATTTCTGTATCTATTCTTTAGTTGAGGGGCATCTGGGTTATTTACAGTTTCTGACTTATACAAATGAAGCTGCTACAATCATGGTGAGCAAATATCTTTTGTTGTAATCGGGGATTAATATTTACTCTTGATTTATCTTCTGGTAATGCTGCTGTTATTCCTAAACAGCTGTATACCCAAATCACAGAGAAAGAAGAGACTGGGTTAATTTAACCTCAAACACAATGCTGGACAATAGTTACTCCATTCTAACCCTCCAAGCACTCATAGTTTCCTAATGTTTAGATTACCCATATTATATTTGCTTTTTGTGAAATATTAGGGCTGGTTCATGCTCCACATCCTCCAATATCTCTCCTCCAGCTCTGTCTCTCTGCTCTCCTCTTGCCCCTTCTCCTCCCAATCATTTCCTACCCTCTAGTTCCTCCCCTCTTTCCCGTCCTTTGGCTCCTCCCAGCTCAACATTGTGTCTAGTTGCTTTATTTGGAAGTTCACACCAAATTGAGACATGATGCTTAGAACTAGTATGTCAATGCAATATCCAGATTGAAACCAAAGAGTATGCAGTAGGAAGAAATCAGCATTTGAATGAACAAGTCTAAGGTGTATTGTTGGTATAATGGTTTTTTTTTTTTTTTGTTTTTTGTTTTTTTTTTTTAATGTATACACCTTACCCTTGTTCATATTTATACTGATTTCTCTCACACCATACCCCCAACTCTTTGGTTTCAATCAATTGCATTGTGATACTCATTCTAAACATCCTGTCTCAACTCTTTGTAAACAGGACAAAATAAAGCAACTAGACACAATGTTGAGCAGGGAGGAGCCAGAGGACAGGAAAGAGGTGAGGAGCCAGAAAGTAGGAAATGAGTACTGAGTATGAGAAGTGGCTATAGGAGAGCTGGGAGGCAGAGCTGGAGGAGAGATCTTGGAGGACTTGAAGCATCAACCAGACCTAAGATTTCACAAAAAGCAAGTATCATGTGGAAAATCTAAATGTTAGGAAACTGAGTGCTTGGAGGTTTAGGAGGGAGTAAATATTGTCCAGCATTGTGTTCTAGGTTAAATAAAAACCCAGTCTCTGTGTGGTGATTTATACAGCTCTTTAAGATTAACAGCAAGCTTTACTAGAAGATAAAAAATAGTAAATATTAATAACCCCTACAACAGTGTATACATTTCAAAAGAACATTATACCAACATTTCTACCTTTAAGTCTAATAAAAGACTCCTTTTCTTTCAATACAATAATAATTATGAAACTATGAGAACTGTTAGGTAAAATCTACATGTGCAATGTCAACCCTTACCACATTTTCCACTTATTCTAGGAAGCATAGGCTCCCTTCTTGAATTATTTTGTTTTTCCTGGTAATTTCTTTTGTACTAATCTCACCCATCACAATTACAACATTTCCCAGGGTCTTTTGGGATAGCTTCTCCTATCAAGGTCAAATTGCATGAATGAGGTCTGATGTCAATCATATTTCTAATCCATTCATCTATTGGAGCAAATCTTGTTCTTAATGGCCTTATTGCCTCCTTGCATTCATTATTAGCATTTTCAAAAGATAAAGTTGTTTAGCTAAAGCACTAAAAGCTGTTAGTGCTTTTTTAGCTAGTGAATCTGATATACTTCTATCCAGAGCTGAAGTCAATCTTTGCAAAAAAAAGTTAGTAAATGTTTCAGTCGGACCTTGTATGTCCTGGGAGAATGGCTCAAGCTTTTTTCCTGATTCTTGAACCTTGTCCCAAGCATTTAAGGCTGCCAGGTGACATAATGCTAAGCTTTCTTCATTATATATAGCTTGTATCTCTGTGTCAGCATACTGATCATCACCAAGCAGCTGTTCCTTAGAAACACCAACACTTCTGGCTCTATTTTTCTGTGCTATCTCTCTAATTTCTTCTCTCCACCATGAAAGCCATTGTAAATATGGCCCAGGTCCGAATACTGCCTTTGCCATATCCTCCCAGTCCTTGGGGATTATTCTACTTTTGATTGACCAGAAAGTCAGTATTTGTTTTACAGTTGTGAATGCATTCCAAAATTAGTGACACTTTCCTTAAATTCCCAGCTAGCACTTCCACAGGGCACCATTCAGCTTCATGATAATTCAGTATATGATCATCATCAGCTAGTCTCTGCTGTATACTGACTGGATAAGCCAATGTTTGTTTTCTAACCATCTTTGGTTGGATTTCTTTATTTTTGTCTTTTTCCTCTATCTGAGTATTTTCTTTACTTAGTATTCTAAACTCTTCCCTTAAAGTCTGCCCCCATATTTCATACCTATCTCCCTGTTGTTTGTTTTGTTCAATAAGTTTTTTTATCTCTTGTTTTATGCCTCTCTTCCAACTTTTATTTTTTTTTATATTGTTCTAGTTGGGTTTTTTTTTTTTTTTTTTGTGCTGTTCTAGTACCTTTTCTAAAACCTCTGTTCTGTCTTCCAGTTGTTTATTCCATTCTGTAAGTTTTTGAATCACCTGTTTTTATGTCCTGTTTCCAACCTTCATTTTTTTTTTCTTTCATATTGTTCTAGTATCTTTTCTAAGGCTTTTGCTTTTGAGAGGACATAAAAGGCTAATGCAATGAATAAAGTTAAATTGAGGACTATGAATGTAAGCATAGTCACAATTTCTAGACTGTTCTATATTTCAGTCTTAAAACCATAAAATAGATTATCAGCCATGCTCCAAGAAGTCTCTTTTATTGTTTCTTCCATCCTGTTAGACTGTAGTAGCAGCCAGTTTTGTTATTTTAAGTTTCAGGTCTGTCCATAATAGGCTGTCTTTTGCTCCAAGGCCTGTTTAAGAGTCTTTCTTAAAGAGATAGTAATTGGCCTAAGAGGTTTTAGGTTTTAAGTTTGGGTTTATCACTGGAAGCTTAACCCCCCCCTCCAAATTATGTTAAGTATCATTTAAAGGGGGTGAATAGTTAGATTAGTTGGGCACCATTTTTGTAACCAGAGATTAATATTTACTATTGATTTATCTTCTGGTAATGCTGCTGTTATTCCTAAAAAGCTGTATACCCAAATCACCACACAGAGACTGGGTTTATTTAGCTAACCTAGAACACCAATGCTGGGCAATAGTTACTCCATCCAAAACCTCCAAGCCCTCATAGTTTTCTAATATTTAGATTACCCACATTATACTGGCTTTTTGTGAAATCTTATGTCTGGTTCATTTCCATATCCTTTTTGGTGTGTTTGCTTCTTTTATTTTTCCGTCTAGGGTTTTTAGGTGAGCCATTAAATTGCTTGAATAAGATGTCTCAAATTTCATCTTGAAGGCACTTACTGCTATGAAGTTTCCTCTTAGCACTGCTTTTATTGTGTCCCATAAGTTTGGGTACGTTGTGCCTTCATTTTCATTGAATTCTAAGAAGACTTTAATTTTTGTCTTTATTTCTTCCCTGACCCAGTTGCATTTAGTAGCAAGTTGTTCATTTTCCATGTGTGCATAGGTTTTTTGCTATTTCTGTTGTTGTTAAAGTCCAGCTATATTCCATGGTGATCAGATAGGATACAAGACATTATATCAATCTTCTTGTATCTGTTGAGGCTCGCTTTGTGACCAACTATATGGTCTATTTTGGAGAAGATTCTATGAGATGCTGAGTGAAGGTGAATTTTTTGTGTATGTGTGTTTGTGTGTAAGGTTCTGTAAATGTCTGTTAGGTCCATTTGATTCATGACCTCTGTTTGAGACATTGTTTCCTTGTTTAATTTCTGTTTTGTTGACCCATCCTTTGTTGAGAGTGGGGTGTTGAAGTCACCCACTATTAATGTGAGGGGATCTATGTGTGGTTTAAATTTGATCAATGTTTCTTTTACAAATGTGGGTACCCTTGTATTTGGGGCATAGATGTTTAGGATTGTGATGTCTTCCTGGTGTAATTTTCCCTTGATGAGTATGAAATGTCTTTGTCCATCTCGTTTTATTAATTTTGGATGAAAGTATATTTTATCAGATACTAGAATGGCTACCCCTATTTGCTTCTTGAGTCCATTTGCTTGGAAAGTCATCTTCCAGCCCTTTACCATCAGGTAATGTCCATCTTTGTGACTTAGGTCACAACAGATTGCTGGGTCTTGTTTATGCATCCATTCTGTTAGTCAGTGTCTTTTTATTGGAGAATTGAGTCCATCGATGTTGAGAGAGATTAAAGACCAATGGCTGTTAGAAGCTTTGATTTTGATGTTGGCTGTGGTCATAAGTTTGTGTGCTTGGTTGCTTTTTGTTTTACTGTAGTGAGGGTAATTATTTCCTGTGTTTTCTTGAAAGTGGCTAGTTTTCTTGGGTTATATTTTTCCTTCTAGTGTCTTCTGTAACACTCGATTTGTGTGTAGGTATTGTTGAAATTTGTTTTTGTCATTGAATATCTTGTTTTTTTCAGTCTATCTATGAGGACTGAGAGTTTTTCTGGGAACAATAACCTAGGCTGACATCTGTGTTCTCTTAGGGTCTGCATGATATTCCTCCAGGCACTTCTGGCTTTCATAGACTCTGTTGAGAAGTCAGGTGTTATTCTGATGGGTTTGCCATTATATGTTACTTGGCCTTTTTCCCTTGTGGCTTTTAGTATTTTTTCTTTGTTCTGTGTACTTATTGTTTTGATTATTATGTGATGGGAATATTTTTTTTCTGGACCAATTTATTAGGTGTTCTGTGGATCTCTTGTGTACTTATTGGCCTCTCATTTAAATTGGGGAAATTTTCTTTAATAATTTTGTTGAAAATATTTTCTGGGCCTTAGAGGAGGAAATCTTTTTCCTCTATTCCTATTATTCTTAGGTGTTGTATTTTTTTCTTATTTCATGCTGTTTTTTTTTAATTTTATTTTTTTCTTATCAGTTACATTTTATTAACTCTGTATCCCAGCCGTGTCCCAATACCTCATTCCCTCCCAGTCCCTCCCTCCTCCCTCATCTCCACCATTCCCCTTTCCAAGTCCACTGATATGGGGGGACCTCCTCCCCATTCGTCTGATCCTGTTTAATCAGGTATCTTCAGGACTGGGTGCAAAACCCTCCTCTGTGGCCTAACAGGACTGCTACTCCCTTGGGGAGTTGGGAGGCCAAAGAGCCAGTCATTGAGTTCCTGATAGAAATAATCCTTGTTCCTCTCACTTTGGGAAACCAATTGGTTACTGAGCTACCACCAGCTACATCTGAGGGGAGTTTCTAGGTTATATCCATACATGGTCCTTGGTTGAATGTCAGTCTCAGAAAAGACCCTGTGCCCAGATATATTTGGTCCTTGTGGAGCTCCTATCCTTTCTCCATCAGACTAACTCTCCTTCTTTCTTATGATTCCCTGTACTCTGCCAAAGGTTTGGTCATGAGTCTTTGCTTTGAAAACACTACTAGTTAGAGTCTTTCAGATGGGCTCAGTAGACTCCTGTCATACATTCAATGCACATCCCATCTGTCTTTCTAAATGAGGATTGATCATCTTACCCCATGTCCGCTCTCATCATTATCATTTTTAGGTGTATAGATTTCATTATGTTTATCATATTTTATAGGTCTATATAAGTGAGTATATACCTTGTTTGTCTTTCTCATTCTAGGATATTTCACTCAAAATGATCTTTTCTAGATCCCACCATTTGCCTGCAAATTTCATGATTTCCTCCTTTTTGATTGCTGAGTAGTATTCCATTGTGTAATAATACCACAATTTCTGTACCCATTCCTCAGTTTATGGACATCTGGGTTGTTTCCAGGTTCTGGCAATTACAAATAAAGCTGCTATAAACATGGTTGAGCAAGTATCCCTTTGTGTACTAGAGCAATCTTTGGGTATATACCTAGCAGTGGTATAGCTGAGGCTTGAGGACACACTATTCCTAATTGTCTTAGAAAGTGCCAGATAGCTTTCCAGAGTGGTTGTACAAGTTTACATTCCCACCAGCAGTGGAGGAGGGTTCCCCTTTCTCCAGAACCTCTCCAGCATGTGTTGTCACTTGAGTTTTTCATCTTGGCCATTCTGATGGGTGTAAGGTGATATCTCAGGGCCATTTTGATTTGCATTTCCCTGATGGCTAATGAGGATGAGCATTTCTTTAAGTGTTTCTCTGCCATTCGATATTCCTCTCCAGAGAATTCTCTGTTTAGCTCTGTTTCCCATTTTTTAATTGGATTGCTTGGTTTGCTGCTTTTCAGCTTCTTTAGTTCTTTATATATAGTGGATATTAGTCCTTTGTCAGATAAAGGGTTAGTGAAGATTCTTTCTCAATCTGTAGGCAGGCATTTTGTTTTGATGACGGTGTCCTTTGCTTTACAGAAGCTTTTCAGTTTCATGAGGTCCCATTTATTGATTGTTGCTCTTAGAGCCTGTGCTGTTGGTATTCTGTTCAGGAAGCTGTCTCCTGTGCCAATGAGTTCTAGGCTGTTCCCCCGCTTTTCTTCTAACAGCTTTAGAGTATCTGGTTTTATGCTGAGGTCCTTGATCCACTTGGACTTTAGTTTTGTGCAGGTTGATAAATATAGATCTATTTTCATTTTTCTGCATGTTGACATCCAGTTAGATCAGCACCATTTGTTGAAGATGCTGTCTTTTTTCCATTAAATGGATTTGGCTTCTTTGTCAAAAATTGAGTATTCGTAGGTGTGTGGGTTTATATCTGGATCTTCAATGTGGTTCCATTGATCCTCCTTTCTGCTTTCATTCCAATACCATGCAGTTTTTATTACTGTTGCTCTGTAGTACAACTTGAGATCGGGGATGGAAATACGTTCAGATGATCTGTTGTTGTACAGGATTGTTTTGGAGATTCTGGCTTTTTTGTTTCTCCATATGAAGTTGAGAATCTTTTTTTCAAGGTCTGTAAAGTATTGAGTTGGTATTTTTATGGCAATTGCATTGAATCTGTAGATTGCTTTTGGCAGGATGGCCATGTTCACAGTGTTAATCCTACCAATCCATGAGCACAGGAGATCTTTCCATCTTCTGATATCTTCTTAAATTTCTTTCTTCAGAGATGAAGTTTTTCTCAAACAGGTCTTTCACTTACTTGGTTAGTGTCACCCCCAGGTACTTTATGTTATTAGTGGCTATTGTGAAGGGTGTTGTGTTCCTAATTTCTTTCTTGGCCCTTGTGTCTTTGGTATACAGAAGGGCTTCTGATTTTTTTCTTGAGTTGATTTTGTATCCTGCCGTAATGCTGAAGGTGTTTATCAGCTGAAGGAGTTCTCTGGTTGAATTTTTGGGGTCGCTAATATATACTATCATATCATCTGCGAATAGTGACACTTTGACCTCTTCCTTTCTGATTTGTATCCCCTTGATGTCCTTTATTTACTTATTGCTCTGGCTAGGACTTCAATTATTATGTTGAAGAGGTAAGGAGAGAGTGGGCAGCCTTGTCTTGTCCCTGATTTCAGTGGGATTGATTTAACTTTATCTCCATTGAGATTGATGTTGGCTATAGGCTTGCTGTATATTGCCTTTACTATGTTTAGATATGTGCCTTGTATTCCTTATCTCTCCAAGTCTTTAAACATGAATGGGTTGTTGTAAGTGGTTATTAAAATTTACTATGGGTTTGACTTCTGGTAACCTTGCTGTTAATCCTCAGCAGCTGTATAACCAAATCACCACAGAGAGACTGGGTTTTTAGTTAACTTAGAACACAATGCTGGGCAATATTTACTTCCTCCTAAACCTCCAAGCCCTCAGTTTCCTAACATTTAGATTTCCTACATTATACTTGCTTTTTGTGAAATCTTAAGTCTGTTTCATGGACCAAATTCTCCAAGATCTCTCCTCCTGCTCTGCTCTCCTCCTGCACTCCTCTCCTCTCCTCAAGCTCCTCCTCCTTCTTGCCCCTTCCTGTTCTCTAGCTCCTCCTCTCTTTCCTGTCCTCTGGCTTCTCCCATTGCACAATATTGTATCTAGTTGCTTTATTTGTTTCCTGTTTATAAAAAAGTTTAGACAGGATGCTTATAGTATCACAATGCAATATCCAGATTGAAACCATAGAGTTGGAGGTGGGGAAATCAGCTTTTTAATTAACATAGGGAAGGCATATAAATTTTAAAAGAACATTATACCAATAATGGGTGTTGTACTTTGCCAAATACTTTTTCAGCATCTAAGGAGATGATCATGTGGTTTTCTCCTTCAGTTTGTTTATGTGGTGGATTACATTGATGGATTTCCATATGTTGAACCACCCTTGCAAGCCTGGGATGAAGCCTACTTGGTCATGGTGGATGATATCTTTGATGTGTTCTTGGATTAGGTTTGCAAGTATTTTATTGAGTATTTTTGCATCAATGTTCATAAGAGAGATAGGTCTGAAGTTCTCTTTTTTTGTTGGGTCTTTGTGTGGTTTAGGTATCAGGGTGACTGTCGCTTCATGGAATGAGTTTGATGATGTACCTTCTGTTTCTATTTTGTGGAATAGTTTGAGGAGAATTGGTGTTAGCACAGCTTTGAAGGTCTGGTAGAATTCTGTGCTGAAATCATCTGGCCCAGGGCTTTTTTTGGAGGGCAGACTGTGAATGACTGCTTCAATTTCCTTGGGGAATATAGGACTATTCAATCTTTTTACCTGATCTTGACTTAATGTTGGAAGACGGAATCTATCAAGAAAATTGTCCATTTCATTTAGGTTTTCAAATTTTGTGGCATATAGGCTTTTGTAGTATGACCAAATGATTGTTTGAATTTCCTCAGTGTATGTAGTTATGTCACCCTTTTCATTTCTGATTTTGCTGATTTGGATAGATTCTCTCTGCTTTTTAGTTAATTTGGCTGAGGGTTTTTCTATGTTATTTATTTTCTCAAAGAACCAGCTTTTTGTTTCTTTGATTCTTTGAATAGAATTATTTGTTTTTAATTGATTGATTTCAGCCCTGAGTTTGATTGTTTCCAGCCATCTGCTCCTCTTGGTGTATCTGCTACTTTTTTTTTTCTAGGGTTTTCAGTTGGGCCATTAAGTTGTTTGTATGTGATGTTACGAATTTCTTCTTGAAGGCACTTAGTGCTATAAAATTTCCTCTGAGCACTGCTTTCAATGTGTCCCATAAATTTGGGTATGTTGTGTTTTCATTTTCATTGAATTCTAAAAAGTCTTTAATTTCTTTCTTTATTTTTTCCTTAACCCAGCTGTCATTGAGTAACAAGTTTTTCAGTTTCCATATGCGTGTAGGCTGTTTGTTATTTCTGTTGTTGTTGAAGTCCAGCTTTAGTCCATGGTGGTCAGATAGAATACAAGGGATTATTTCACTCTTTTTGTATCTGTTAAGGCTTGCTTCATGACCAACTATATGGTCTATTTTGGAGAAGGATCCATCCGGTGCAGAAAAGAAGTTATACTCTTTTGAGTTTGGATGAAAAGATCTGTAGACGTCTATTAGGTCTATTTGATTTAGGGACTCTGTAAGTTTTTTTATTTCCCTATTTGTTTTATGTCTAGTTGATCTGTCCCTTGGTGAGAGTGGAGTATTGAAGTCTCCCACTATTAGGGTATTAGGATCAATGTGTGATTTAAGCTTTAATATTGTTTCATTTACAAATGTAGGTGCTCTTGTATATGGGGCATAGATATTCAAAATTGTGATGTCCTCTTGGTGGATTTTTCCTTTGATGAGAATATAGTGGCCCTCCTTATCTTTTTTTATTAACTTGGGTTGAAAGTCTATTTTATTAAATATTAGTATGGCTACTCCAGCTTGTTGTCTGGAACCATTTGCTTTAAAGACATTTTTCCAGCCCTTTACTCTGAGGTAGTGTTTATCTTTGTTGCATAGGTGTGTTTCTTTTATGCAACAGAATATTGGATCCTGTTTCTGCAACCATTCTGTTAGTCTGTGTTTTTTAGTGGGGAGTTGAGTTAGTTGATGTTGATAGATACTAGTGACCAATAATTGTTACTTACTTTAGATGTTGGGTTGGTGGTGTCACTGAGTGTCATTTCTTGTATTCTCTCTTTTTTTTTTGTGTGTGTGTGTGTGTAGTTATCTCTTATCTCTGTTTCCTTAGAAGTAGTTGTTTTCTTTGGTTTGGAGTTTCCCTTCTAGTAACTTCTGTAGAGCTGGGTTACTATGTAGATATTGTTTAAATTTGGTTTTGATTAGGGATATTTTGAATTCTCCATGTATGTTGATTGAACGTTTTGCTGGGTATAGTAGTGTGGGTTGGAATCTGTGGTCCCTTAAGGACTGTATGATTTCTGTCCAGGCCCTTCTGGCTTTCATAGTTTCTGGTGAGAAATCTGGTATGATTCTGATAGGTCTACCTTCATATGTTACTTGGCCTTTTTCCCTTGCTGCTTTTAGATTTTTTTTTTCTTTGTTCTGTAGGTTCAGTGTTTTAACTATGATGTGACATGAAAAATTTCTTTTCTGGTCTAGTCTACTTGGTGTTCTGTAGGTCTCTTGTATGTTTATGGCCATCTCCTTCTTTAAGTTGGGAAAGTTTTCTTCTATGATTTTCTTGAAAATAGTTTCTGGACCTTTGAGCCTGGTGTCTTCTTTTTCTCCCACTCCTATTATTCTTAGGTTTTGCCTTTTTATGTTGTCCTTGATTTCTTGGATGTTTTGTGTTTGGAACTTTTCTGATTTTATTTTTTCTTTGAGAGATGTGTCAATTTCCACAAGTGTATCTTCGGTTCCTGAGATTCTTTCTTCCATTTCTTGTATTCTGTTGGTGATGCTTACCTTTGTAGTTCCTGATCTTTTCTCTATGTTCTCCAGCTCCTCTTTTTTCTCTATTTGTTTTTTATTTATTGATTCTAATTCTGTTTTCATGTCTTGCACCATTTCCTACATCTGTTTGCATGTGGAGTCCTGCTTTTCAATGACAGCTTTTATTTTTTTGTCTGTTTCCTCTCTATGTATCACTAATTGTTCCTCTACGTCTTTTGCTATAATTGCCTGTATTTCTATGAGAGCTTTGTTTGTTTCTTCTTTATTTACCTTCATTTGTGTAGACATTTCTATGAGAGCATTGGGCATTTCTTCTTTGTTTGCCTCAATTTTCGTGGTCATTTCTCTGAGAGTTCTATTTGTTTCCTCTTTTTTAGTCTTGATTTCTTTGGCTATTTCTCTGAGCACTTTTTTCATTTCACCTTTATGGGCCTCTAATAGCTGGAGAAAACTATGGAGAAACATAGTTTTGAGGTCGTTTTCTTGTATATCTAGTGAATTGAAGTGTCCATTGTTTTGTGGGGTTGCTGCTGATGTCATTATGTCCTGATTTTTTTGGGTGTGTTCTTAACGTCTGCCTCTAGCCATCTGGTTATTTATAACCCTCACTGTTTGTTTCTCCAATTTGTAGTTCAGGCTATGATTGCCTCTTTTTGTTTTCTGGAATGTTTTTTCAGGAAGATGAGAGAGGTTCACTGGTTTGGAATTGTGCACTGTGGTTTCAGTTTTGCCTAAGTAAGGAATGTGATGCTAGCGCTATTTGCATGAGCTTTTAGCGGGTGCCATGTGCATGCGCGCACTCTCTGAATATTTCAGTGGCCTGCAGGCCACTATTATGCAGTTCTGTCTGAGATCCAGGGATTGTTTGCCTGGATTACACTGGTGGACCCCCAAGGGAGAGGCTTCGATGTTGGGGTTGCTATCCCAAGAATTTCTATGATGCCCACACTAGTGGTATGGGTGGCAGGGATCTCATCTGGTTGCTTTTATGGAGAGGCTCTGGGTCTGGGGCAAACTCTCCCTAGAAGGCTCACTTACTCTCTTGCAGGACCAGTTGGAATGCACAGGGGTTCCCCTTGCTCACTACTCCCTGATTTGGTCCTGCTGCAGTGAGTGCACGGGTAGGCTAACATTCAGCTTTGTGACAAGGTGGCCGTAGGCCTTGGTGTCCATGTTTCCTGTGTGCTGCCTCTTTATCCTTTCCCTCTGCAATGAGGGGTTATGTTGACTGGTCCTTGGGAGGCACAGGAAAGAGTTAGTTTGAGTGTTCTCAATACCAGATCCTGGGCCCAGATTTCTCTGCCAGAAGCAGCCTGGGGGTAGAACCTATGTTTGCTGATCCCGAGAGAGTACCAGGTAGGGTTGAGTGTCCTCAGATCCGGAGCTTGGGTTTCTCTGCTAGGGGCCACTTTGTGAGCTGGAGAGAGGGTGCTATGTCCTTGGCAGGCTGCCTCTCTATCCTTCCCCTCTGACCTTCAACTCCACTAGGGTAAGCTTATGGAGGTGCTTTCAGGGGAGTGCCAGAAGACATTGGGACTTCTTGGTATGATCATGAGCTGGGTTTTCTCTGCCAAGGGTTGGGGGGGTGCTGGTGATAGAACTTGCTGTTAGATCTTATTCTGCTGGACCCAGGAGAATCTCAGGACATGCAGAATGATCACAGTCCCAGATCCTGAGCTGTAGTTTGTTTGCTAGGAGCAGCTGGCAGCACTGGAGTTCTGGCACTGTGAAGCTGCTGTTTGCCTCTTTAACCTCCTCCTCCGCTGTGGCAGGGTTATGGCAGCATTTGGGGGAGTGCCAGAAAGGATTGGGTTTTCTCAGCCCTGATCTCGGATTGGGGTACAGACAATGTGGTCTGTGGCAGATTCTGCTGGATGCTTCCTGCCTCCTCCCAAAAGGGAGTAGAAATTTTCGGCTGAGCTGCAGCTCTCCATGCATGGTGGGAGCTCAGTTGTGATGGTGGCGGGTAGTAGAGGTCTGAGAGACCTTCCAGGGAAAAACTCGGTGACCTGTGATCAGACTCGCAACTTTGCTTCTTTGTGAGGTTTTTTTGCAACTGGGTTTCCCAGTCTCAGTCACCCTTCTGCCCACCAATCAGCCTGGGAAAGTGATCTGGACATGCAGTCTGCTGGACCAGCCCAGAGACACAAAACCTGCGTTAGCCGGGTTCTCTTCCGTGTTCTGGCTGGGTAGTTGAGAGTGGACCCGACTAATTCCCATGCAGTGGGAGCCTCCCTCACCTGGGAAACATGATCCCTGCAGTTTTAGGGCTGAGAGTTCAGTCTCCTGGTCACTGCATGGAGTGTGTTGTCCTGCTTCTCAGACACAGTGTTCTCCTGGCACTGCCATCTTGGCCCCCTCTCCCAGGTTTTGTATTTTTATGCTGTTTCAAATTTCTTGGAGTGTCTGTGTCAGAAATTTTTTGGATATAACTTTTTCTTTGACAGATTCATCAATTTCTTCTATTGTATCTTCCACAACTGATATTCTTTTTTCCATCTTTTGTAGTCTATTGATTATGCTTACCTCTTTAGTTCCTGTTTTCTTCTGAGTTCTTTCTCTCCACAATTTCCTATATTTGTGTTTACTTTAATTTCCCTAAAAATGTATGAAACTCTTCATGAATTTTTCTGTCATCCTTGTGCAGGTGCCATGCTAATCTTCTCTGTATTGTTCCAATTTTACTATATGTGCTTCTGAATCCAGTGCCACATATTTTTTTTCATGTGGTTAATAAATCACATGTCCTTGACTTGTGAGTTTCACGTTATCACAGATTCAATTATTTGTTAAAGAATAGTTATGTCCTAGGTTAGTGAAATATTTTCTAAAAAATGCTCCCTGACCAAGGAAAACCTTTGAAAAAAAGTGTTTAATTGGGACATTGATTATATTTTTACAGTGACCATCCATGATGTCACATTGGCAAGCAATCATCTTGTTGTAGTCCTTCAACAAAACTGAGAGCTTTTCATACTGAACGACAAGTGGCAGAGAGAGGGAGACTGAAATAGACACAGAGAGGCACAGAGCTAGAGAGACATATTCAGAAATAGAGAGACTGAGTCCTCAGAAACAAAAGCATAAAGTGATAGAGACAGAAGGACAGCGACTCCATTCTGTTTAGTCACTTTCATTGGCATATCAACCTCAAAACACATTCTCCTATAGTATATATCCAAAAGGAATTACATTTTTAAAATATTTTTTTATTTTTTATTTTTTTATTTTTTTATTTATTAATTACACTTTATTAATTTTTTATCCCCATATGCCCTTCCCTCCTCCCCTCCCGATCCCACCCTCCCTCCCATTTCTGCATGCATGTGCCTCCCCAAGTCCACTGATAGGGGAGGTTCTCCTCTCCTTTCTGATCTTAGTCTATCAGTTCTCGTCAAACATGGCTGCATTGTCCTCTTCTGTGGCCTGGTAGAGCTGCTCCCCCTCAGGAGGAGGTGATCAAAGAGCAGGCCAATCAGATTATGTCAGAGGCAGTCCCTCTTTCCATTACTAGGTAACCCACTTGGACACTGACCTGCCATGGGCTACATCTGTGCAGGGGTTCTAGGTTATCTCCATGAATAGTCCTTGGTTGGAATATGGGTCTCTGGGAAGTTCCCTGTGTTCAAATTTTCTCATTCTGTTGCTCTCCTTGTGGAGTTCCTGTCCTCTCCAGCTCTTACTATTTCCCACTTTATTTTAAATATAATTAATTACACTTTATTCACCTTGCGTCCACCCATAATCCCTGATCTCCTGTTCTTCTCCACACATGTCCCTATCTAAGTTCACTGATAATGGAGGTCTTCCTCTCCTTGACTCTGATCCTAGTCTATCAGATCTCATCTGGAGTGGCTCCATTGTCTTCCCCTGTGGCCTGCTAAGGCTGATCAACCATGAGGGGGAGGTGATCAAAGAGCAGGTCAATCACTTCATGTCAGAAGTGGTCCCTGTTCCCATTACTGCGGAACCCACTTGGACACTGTACTGCCATGGGCTATGTCTGTGTAGGGGTTCTAGTCTATATCCATGTGTGGTACTTGGTTAGAGTATGAGACTAAAAAAAGACCCTGGTGCTTAGATTTGTTGGTTCTGTTGTTCTTTTTATGGAGATCTTGGCTTCTCCAGATCTTATTACTTCCCACTTCTTTCATTAGATTCCATGCTCTCTGTCAAACAGTTGGCCATAAGTCTCAGCATTCTGCTTTGATAGTCTGCAAGGCAGAGCCTTTCAGAGGCCCTCCTTGGAAGGTTCCTAACTTTTTTCATGTTTTCTCCTTCTTCTGATGTCAATCCTCTTTGCCTTTTGGGGTAGGGATTGAGAATTTTAGCCAGAGTCCTACCACTTGATTACTTTATTTAGGTGTACAGATTTTAGTAGGTTTATCCTATATTATATGTCTATATTCCTGAGTGTATACTGTGTATGTCTTCCTGCTTCTGGGACAGCTCACTCAAGATAATCTTTCCTGTTCCCAATATTTAACTGCAAATTTCATGATTTCCTTGTTTTTTATTACTGAGTAATATTCCATTGTGTAGATGTGTCATAATTTCTGTTCCTTTTTTTTAAATGCGGGGCATCTGGGTTGATTCCAGGTTCTGACTATTATAAATAAAGCTGATACAAACATGGTTAAGCAAATGTTCTTATTGTGTACTTGCACCTTTTTTTGGACATATGCCTACGAGTAGTATACCTGGATCTTGAGGATGTGCTGTTCCTAGCTGTCTGAGAAAGCTGGAGATTGATTTCCAGACTGGTTATAGAAGTTTACATTCCCACCAGCAAGGGCAGAAGGTTTCCTTTTCTCCACAATCTCTCCAGTATGTGTTGTCACTTGAGATTTTATCTTGGCCATTCTGTTGGATGTAAGGTATTATCTCAGGGTTGTTTTGATTTGTACTTCCCTGATTGCTAATGACATTTTGTATTTCTTTCAGTGTTTCTCTGCCATTCAGTATTCCTCTATCAAGAATTCTCTCTTTAGCTCTGATCCCCAATTTATAATTGGAGTACTTCATTTGTTGCTTTTCAACTTCATTCGTTCTTTATATATATTGGATATTAGCCCTCTGTCACAAGATGTTTGTTGAAGTCTTTTCCAATCTGTAGGCATTTGTTTTGTTTTGATGACAGTGTCCTTTTCAGTTTCACTAAGTCCCATTTATTTATTGTTGTTCTCAGAGCCTGTGCTGTTGGTGATCTATTCAGGAAATTGTCTCCCATGCCAATTAGTTCAAGGCTCTTCCCTCCTTTTTCCTCTAACAAATTCAATGTGTCTGGTTTTATGTTGAGGTCTTTGATCCACTTGAAATTTAGTTTTATGCAGGCAGATAATTATAAATCTATTTGCATTTCTCTACATGTAGACATGCAGTTAGACCTGCACTATTTGTTGATGTGAACTTTTTTCCATTGTATGGTTTTGGCATCTTTGTCAAAACTCCAGAATCCAGAAGTGTGTGGGTTACTTTCAGTTCCTTCTACTTGTTTCCATAGAACAATATTCTGTTTATATTTAGTACCATGCAATTTTTATTATTGTTGCTGTATAATACACCTTGAGTTCAAGGATGGAGATACCTCCAGAAGACCTTTTATTGTTGAGCATTGTTTTAGCAATTCTGGGTTTCTTGTTTTTCCATTTGAAGTTGAGAATTTTTCTTTCCAGGTCTATAAAGAATTCTGTTGGTAATTTGATGGGAATTTCATTGACTCTGTAGATTGCTTTTGGTAAGATGGTAATTTTTACAGTGTTAATCCTGCCAAGACATGAGCATGGGAGATCTTTCCATCTTCTGATATCTTCTTCTAATTCTTTGTTCAGAGTCTTGAATTTTTTTTCATACAAGTCTTTCACTAGCTTTTTTAGGGTCAAACCAAAATACTTTATGTCTTTGACCAAATACAAAAATGTATCAAAGATATCATTGACTATGATCTAGTAGGCATCATCCCATCATCCCAGATATGCAGGGGTAGTTCAATGTACAGAAATCCATCAATGTGATCCACCAAATTAACCAACTGGAAGAGAAAAAAAAAAAACTCATGATAATCTTCTTAGATGCTGAAATAAAATTTAACAATCTCAAATTCATATTTGAAGTATTGGAGAGATTAGGGATATAAGGCATATATCTCAATATATTAAAGGCTATATAAAAAAAAACCTATAGCCATCATCAAACTAAACTGAGAGAAACTTAAAGCTGAAATCATGGACAAGGCCAGCCTGCCCACTCTTTCCATATCTCTTTAAAATAGTTCTGGAAGTCCTTGCTAGAGCAATAAAACAATTGAAGGGAAAGAAATGAGAAAAGAAGTCATAGTATAACTATTTTCAAATGATATGATAGTATGCCTCAGTGACTCTCAAAATTCTACATGGGAACTCCAACAGCTTGCTGATAAACAGGTTTGGCAAAGTGACTGGATACAAAATTAACAAAAAAGAAAACAAAGAAACAACAAACAACAAACAAAAACCAGTATCCTCTCTGTATACAAAAGACAAAATGACTGCAAAAGAAATTAGGGAAACAAAAGTAATTATATTATCAAACAAGGGCCTACCTCCTAACACTTCTGATACATTTCAGCACTGGGAACTAAACATGTAAATAGATGAGCTTCAAGGGGATTGGCAATTCAAATCACAAAGAAGTAGAAGGAGATGGAGGGAGTTCTAGGCTAAAAGAACATAGTCATCATGATAGGTTTTTTTTATTCAATACAATGATTAAAGTTGCAACAACTTCCAAGGACTATAGAACAGTACTGACAATCTTCTTTGTGGATAATGTGGAATATTTCCATAATGGAGTATTATTCATGTAAGAAAATGACATCATGATATTTTCCGGCAACAACCAGGAACAAGAAAAATCATCCTGGTTAAAGTTACTAAAATGCAAAAAGACAAATAGATCTTCAATTAACTTATTAGGAGTTCTCCTAACAATGTGGGAAAAAGTTCCAAAAGGCCATCTATTGTGAACAAATCATGTTTTCAATAGGGAGATTGGGGGTCAGTTAATTGAGTTGTTGGGCCAGGCCATTCTACCGAAATTTTCAAGCAACCCAGGCTGTTGTTATTTTGTTCTCTGCCCTAAACTGATAGATCAGTGCCATATCTTTGTATCCATAGGGATGATTCCTTCTGCATCAAATTGGATTGCATACAGAGACCCACAGTATTATAATAGGCATAGAGAGACCTTAAAACACCCAGTTGTAAATGGGATTCATCAAAGGAATTCTCCCTCCCCTTAGAGCTCTGGGAACACTGCTGGAGAGGATGCAGGAAGACTGTCCTAAGTAGAGGAAATTGAGGACACAGGGAGAACAATGCCCTGAGAATCAGGCCACATGATTCTGACAACCTTGATGAGACCTGAGAAGCCAGGGTCAGATAAAATAGGGAGGAGGACCTCTCCTATCAGGGAAGTAGAGAAAGGGCTTAGGGGTAGAAGGAGTGTGGGTGGGACTAAGACTCTGATCATGTGCCAATCATTAGATTAACAACAAATACTTCAATTGATGTATTTTAAAGAAAAAAAATTAGAGTGGCCCATGGGAAGGAATTTGAACCTGGAATCAATGGAAAAGGGAGTATAATGTACATTATATGAAATTCCCACATAACCAATAAAAATAATGTTACAACTTTTACAATGACTATTAATATGGAAAAAAGTTTCCCCTAAATGATGACAGAGTTTGACTTTGTATGGCACACTTTCCAGGAACTCGTTATGTAGCAGAGAATCCTAGCAATAACTAGTCTTTTTCAGCTGCCTCACACCTTATGAGCTCAGGTGGCATCACTGAGCAAGCAGTCCTGGCACTCACTCTACATTTAGGGGTTTTGACTGGAGGACAGCAGCAGAAAACACAGCTGCTCTTTCTTTCTAGGCAAATAACACAGACCCATTTTACTGTCCATAAAGGCCCAATTTTAAATGTAAACACTGGACCAGGAGAGTTCCTCACTGACCACTGAGTAGGACATAGCTGCCCATCCAGCCAGGTCAGCCAAGGCATCCCTGCTCATAGTGGTTTGGCACCACTAGTGTGGAACAGAACTGTCAAATACTTTATTGACCCTCTTTTCTCCTTTTATAATTACAGATTTTCTCTGTTTCAGCCAAACCAGTCCCAGGATTTATCTGGTTTCTGAAGGAGTCTGGTATTTGGAATTCTGCTTCCTGGCCTGTGGCTCTTTTCTCAGTTCTATGTCTCATACTGTCTTTGGTGGTCTCTGCAATCAGGTGTTCTGAGACTGAGAAGTAGATAGCAAGCTCACTGAAACCTTTGGAACCAGAGATCGAACTTTGTGTAACCTTGAGTGAATTTCTGGATGTCCTGCCAGGTGGCACAGATGTGTTGTTACTGTGAAAAAAATAATTGCTTTTACCCTTTGCTTTATTACTGTTCTTTGGACATTCAGTAAACTGAGACATGATCAGGAATCTGTCTTGTCTCCATTCTTCACCTCTCTGTCACCATTTACACTCCCTCTATCAGGTGGACCCTTTTCAATTAGCCTGAAGGATGGGTCAGTTGGCACCTGAACAAGGGACCTTGCAAACAAGGGGCAACATGAGAAAGACTGATTTTTGGAGTTCCACAAGCCTAAGGAAAAATGTGCTTCATGATGACCGATTATCACAGGGAGAAAGACAACGTGCTTTTCCAGCCACATGTACAGGAAATATGGGACCACTGTAGGAGGATATTACTCTTCATGAGAAAGTCTAATTGTGAAGGAAACAACTTCAGTTATTCATGGAATTAAAGAAATTAATAATAATAATAATAATAATAATAAATATTAAAAATAATAATAAAATTGGATTGATTGCACTGGTATATTTTAAAGTCTGGTTTTGACTTTTAAAATTATAAATGTACTTTATGATTTCACTTCTAAAGAGCATGTTTTGTTTTAATATTACAAAAACAGGTTTTAAAAATATTTAAATATTTAAAAAGCAGGTACCATGGTTGTTTTTTGTTTTTGTTTTTGTTTTTGTGTTTTTGTTTTTTTGTCTTTGTCTGTGTTTTTTGTTTTGTCTGCCAGCTACTGCTTTGGTTTCTGGTTTTGGTTTTCTCAAAAGGTATGCAAAACTTGGAGAGTTTCCAATCTGGTCCAGGTAATCGAGAGGATGATCCAGTTCCTGAAGAAGAGACCATAAAGGTTCTTCTCCTTTTGGGACCAGGAGAGAGGGTCACTGGGACCCTATTCTGTGTGATAAGAGAGCTACTGGATATCTCTCTCTATCTGGAAGCTGAAGAAAGGGCTATAGGGGCTCTGCTCCTTCTGCAATATATCTTTGTGGAGGAGACCCATGAGGGGTCCACTCCTTCTGGAATCTGTCAGATTTTTGTCCAGTACGGGCTGGACAAGTCATGGTATTTGGGTATTCTGGTTACTCCAGGGAGACAATGTCACATTTCTATATTCCCTATGTATCTCTCTCTCTGTGTATGATTATCTGTAAACTGGGATATTAGTAGGCAAGGGACAAGTTGAAGCAAAACCTCTAGTTTGGTACTGGACCATTGGAGTTAAATAATATAAAACATTTTACATTTTATCGGGTATTTTATAATAGTAATCCTTGGGCAGTATAACAAAGAACTTAAAACAGTTTCTCACCTTTTCAGGGAAATAAAAAACCTTTTTGTTTATTTTTTTTTTAATTTTACAAATAAAATCAAGCCATGCTGTTTAAACAAATTAAAAACTAGTTGATTCAATATATCATGTATGAAAAATTATGAAATATGTTGTTCTTCATTTAAAAAGCCTTGAGTTTCTTCAATGCAAAATATTTGCTTATGCTCTTTTACAGGAAAAAAAAAGTACTGCATTTCCATGTTAGCCTAGGGTTATGCAGGGTTATATTCAGATCATTGTCAACCATTTTATAAAATGTTTGCATGGCTGCCAGTACCTAAAGAAATGATTTAATGCTGTCTCTTTATGTTCTATAGATTTGGTATGGCCAGAATAGCCCATTTTTTCTGAAGGCTATAGGCTAAGTTTAGTTGTCTGTTTAATGATAAATAAACTTTTGTCCTATAATTATTTTTTTGCTGTTAAGTTTTAACACAATATGACAGGATTAATAAGATTTGCTAGCCCCTTTATAAATTAAGTTTAATTAAAAGTTTTTCTTTGATTGTAGTTTAAAAAGAGAAGATTTAAAGTCATGCTAAAGATTATAGTTGAGTACAAGATTGAGTTTTACCTGGTCTCTTTGTTTAGGTTTTTTTGTTTTTTTTTTAAGATTAAATCTATAATTAGTAACCATAAAGTTTACTATATAGATCTAGCTAAAATGTGGTTCTAAAACATACATTTGAAAAATATAAAAATTGAGATTATAATATCCTGTTTTATAGATGAAGTTTAGATCAGATGATAAAGGTAAACAAGGATTAACTTAAATATGCTGGCCCTCAGACTTCTTAGAGATCTGATAAATATGGCATTTTAACATCTGTAAGCTTATTATGACAGAGTTAAAACTGTTGTGGCACAAGAAATAATAATAATTCAGTTTTTATAGGTGCAACGTATAGTTTTTCCATTTTAAACAAAAGTTAGCCCAATTGTTGATACTTTAATGGTATTTAATCATGGTTCATTATCTGTTGTTGCTGTCTGTGCTTATAAAAAAAGAAATATCTCTTCAAGTGTCTAACACATCTGTGCATAGAAGCAGTTACATGAAGTAATGGCTGCATTTCAAAGTTTTAATCAGTAGTTTTGACCATTTTTAAAGGTAGTGCTTATGTAGCTCAGTCTTTCCCTAGGTTAGAGACTGCAAGTCAAATTCAGACATCCTCCACTGCTGGAATTCTACTTTTAAAATTCATATTTTGATACAAAAAAATCTGTTTTTATTGGACATTGGAGGGTTCATTTTAATTTGCCAGGACCCCTGTCTATAAAGGAAATTCATTGGCAGATATAGACACCAAAATTTACTGTTCATAGTTTAAAAAAAAACAACAAAAACAAACCCCACTATGCCAATAATATGCATCATCTTAACAGTCAAATCTTGAAATTTAAATATGGATTGACTAAGGAATAGGCCCAAAGTATAGTTAAGGCTTGTAGTACTTGTCCTCATTTTTAGCCTGTTCCTCATTTGGGAGTCAATATTTAAGGATTGGGATTGACTCCAAATCAGATTTGGCAAATGGATATTACTCATATTCCTGAATTTAAATAATTAAAATATGTACATGTTTGCATAGATATGTATTCTGGATTTATTTTTGCCACTCCTTAACCAGGAAAAGCTGCAAAGAATGTTATTGCTCCTTGTCTACATGTTTTTAATGTTCTAGGAGTTCCTAAGCAATTTAAAACTGAAAATGAAACAGGATATACTAGTAAATCTTTTAAAAGATTTTGTCAACAATTTCAAGTTTCTCTTATAACTAAAATACCTTACAATACTTAAGGACAAGGCATGGTAGGGCATGCCCACTAAATAATTAATATTCATTAATAATAATAATAATAATAATAATAATAATAATAATAAAGGACAGGAGAGCTACTCTCCTGGACACCCTAAGAATCATCATAATTGTACTCTTTTCATTCTGAATTTTTAAAATTTGGATAAGCATGGTAAATCTGCAGCAGGTAGATTTTGGCATACAGAAACCAAGAAAACTTTTGCTAAAGTAGAATGCAGGGATCCTTTAATAAAACAATGGCATGGACCCTACCCTGTCCTCATATGGGGATGAGGATCTGTCTGTGTTTTTTCAAAGGAAAATGATGCAGCTTGATGGTTACCAGATGTCTGTAACAAGAAGTGGATGAGGAGTTTCCTCCTGACAATTATAATGATGTCAATGAAGACACCTCCATTCAAGTCAAGATGACTGTTTATTGGGAATACATTCCTAATCCACCTCTACTACATCCAGTTTCCTGAAATGATCCAGGAGTCCTTTTTCATGTCAACAACACTGGGATTTTGAAGGAATGCAAGTAAAAGGGACTCTTGAGTTTTCAGGAATAGGAAGAGGTCATCCTTTTGCTTTAGCATAGAGAGTATTCATTAGGACTGCTTACAAATCTTCCCTGTCCAGGTCATAGGTCGAAATGCCTACTACTCTAAAGTTGGGGTGGCAGCTCAAGCCTCCCTTTGCAAGCGGGCAAAGTGGATTATTGGAGTGACATTATTTTCTCTTCTTATGGGAGTTAGGAATGGCAGTCTTACATCTCCAATAAGTTACCCACCCTCTGAGAAAGAGCATAAATACACTTGTCCTTGACTGATGGGTCGTTGGACAAGGGGCATTGAGAACCTCCCACCATACACTCCTGGGACAATGACCATGCATTTACAGTTAGGGACTAGACTGGTATATTATTAAGGGTATTAAGAACTTGGGTTCTGGTAAAAGCAGTCAAGATTCCTTTGTTTTAGAAAAAGCTGTTAGTGCTAGAATTTGGAGGACATCAAATAAAAATTGGCAAAACTATGTATGGAAATTGCAGGCTGTTCTGGGATATATAAGTATTCTCTCTGGGAATGCAAGTAGTTTTGCTAAATTATTCAGGTATACATAGGTTTTGGCATGTATTAATCCTTTTTATTTACTACTAATTGGAAACACTGCAGTAAGACATTTTAAGAACAAAGATACCTATTCAATTGAATGTGTATATTCCAATCTTACTAATTGTGTTAGTGCTGATAATAATGCTCTTCCAGAATTAGTTGTTAAGCAACCAGTTTTTGTTATGATTCCTTTTAGGGTTTCTGATTCTTGGTATGATGAAACAGAATTCAATTAGAATCAGGTTCAGAATTACCTTGCTGGGATTCAGTCTAGCAAAAACTTCTCATTCCACATGTTAATGTTAAGAAAGAAGATCCATGACATAAAATCTGCCAAGAAACCTATGTTAGAATTTGCCAATACATCCTTGGATATATTTACTAGCTTCAGAAGGCTATTTCCATCATTTGACTCTGTGCTTAAGTGGGGACTGACACGTGCGGGCTTGGCGGGTATGGGTTTGCTGTCCTGTGCCTGCCTGCCTTGTGTGTTACAGCTCCTTCAACAAGAAATTCAACACATGCAAGTGAAGTTGCATGGATTTAAATTAAAGGTCTCTAACAACCCCAATTGATATGGAGGTAAGTCAATGATGTGTAAGAGTAAAATTGTGGTTTTTTCCAACCTAAGACAAAGGCTTGTAAAAATCACATCCAAGACCTTGATGTATATGGAAAAATGCATATATCACCAACTTAAGAAAGGATCTCCATAAAACAAAAAATGGGGAACTGAAGGAGTCTGGTAATTGGAATTCTGATTCATGACCTTGGAGGGTGTAGGTCTTATCTAATTCCCATGTATCTGAGACTGTCCTTGGCAGTCTCTGCAATTGGGCTGTTCTGAACCTGAAAAGTAGATAACAAGCTCCTTGCAACCTTGGGAACCAGAGAGAAAATCTGGTGTAAACTTGAATGAATTCCTGGATGCCTTGCCAGGTGGCACAGGTATGTTGCTACTATGAAAAAAAAAATGCTTGTACTATTTGCTTTATAAGCATTGTTTGTAGGTTCAGTAAAATGAGACTCAAAAACAAATCTGTCTTTTCTCTATTCTTCACGTCTCTGGTCCCCTATTTACACTCCTTCTTTCAGGTGGACTCTGTTAGAGCAGCCTTCTCTTTTCCCTGCTCATAAAGACTCAATACCCCAGGAAACCCTAGACCCTGACAGGCTATTATATCAATAAGAATGTGAAGGTACATTTAGTCACTATGCCAGTAACTGCTCAGTTCAAAATCACAACCTAAGAAATTTCAGATCTAAGACTGCACCTTGTCATTCAGTACATTCCCCTTACTCCCACATTACTAGACATTTACTCACTGGGGAGAAAGAGCTCAAGAGACAGATTCAGATATAGAGAGACATAGACTGACAGAAACAAAAATAAAAAGTGACAGAGACGGAAAGACAGAAACTCCTTTCTCTGGTCACTTTCTTTGGCATATCAACCTCACAGCATACCTGCCTATGATATAACTCCAATAAGAATTATATTATATAACAAAGCCATACTGCCTTACGCTTTCCATACATTTTCTCCCTGGAGATAATACATGTAAATAGAGAGGATATTGCAATTCAATTCACCAAAAAGTAGAAGAAGATGGAGGAATTTCTAGGCTAAAAGAACATAGTTATCCTGAAAGTTTGTCATTCAATACAAATTTGTCCCAGCAATTTCCAAGAACTATAGAATAGGACTGACAACCTCCTTAAGAAAAATGTGGAATATTTCCATAACAGAGTATTATTCATCTAAGAAAATGACATCATGATATTTTCAGGCAAATGGATGGAACCAAGAAAAATCATCTTGGGTGAAGTTCAATAGGCCATCTATTGTGACCAAACCAGTCTTCCATTAGTGGGATTGGATGGCTGTTAATTGAGTTGTTTGGCCAGGTCATCCTATGGAAATTTTCAAGCAACCCAGTCTGTTGTTATTTAAATATGTTGCTCTCTGCTCTCAAGGATATATCAGTGCCATTTTTTGGATCCATATAGATGCTTCCTTCTGCATCAAATGGGATTTCATACAGAGACCCACAGTCCAATATTATGCAGAAAGGGATCTTAAAACACCCAGTCCAAATGGGATTACACTATGAAATTCTCCCTCCCCTCAGAGTTCTTGGAAGCCTGCAGGAGAGAAGGAGGAAGAGTATCATAAGTAGAAGGAGAACAAAACCTTGAGAGTCAAACCACAGAGGAAGATGATGACAGCTGATAAGTTAGGATCGGTTTGAAGTGGGAAGAGGACCTCCCCATCACTGAACTATAGAAAAGGCCTAAGGGTAGAAGTAAGGAGAGTGGGTTTGGGAGGAGAAGAGAAAGGGTGCAGCAGAGCAGAAACAGTGAACAAATTCTAATAAATAAATATATAAGAGAAATTGTGATTGTGCTGATGAAGTATAGAGCTCTTCAGGACTGATGGCTTTTTCTTGTGGGTGGTGCCAGTGTGCAGCAAGAATGAACTCAGTTTTCTTTCAGGGACTTGGCACTGATACTCTGATCATGTTCCAGTGAGTATATGAACTACACTTACTTCAATTGTTGTATTTTAAAGAAAAAAAATATTTTAGTGTGACTCATGGGTAGGAATTTAAAGCTGGGAAAACAGAGAAGGAGTATAATATATATTCTATGAAATTCTCACATAAGCAATTAATATTCAAATCACCTGGAAGTGAAGATGATGGAGGAAATTCTCGGATAAAAGAACATAGTTATCCTGAAAGTTTTCATTCAATGCAATATTTAAAAACCCAATTACTTCCACGTTCTAAACAATAGGACTGACAACCTCCTTTGGGGAAAATGTGAAATATTTTCAAATTGGAGTGTTATTCACCTAAGAAAATGACATCATGATATTTTCAGGCAAACAGATGGAACTAGGGAAAACCCTTCTGGGTGAAATAACTAAAATGCAGAAAGAAATATTGTATGTATTAAATTATTAGCAGGTATCCAAATATTGGGGGATAAAGTTCCATTTGTCCATTATTTGTGGCCACACGAGTCTTTCACTAGAAAGATTGGATGACAGTTAGTTTTTTGGAGGTCAGGCCATCCTACAGAAATTTTAAAGCAACCCAGGCTGTTATTATTAAAATATGTTGCTCTCTGCCCTCAAATGATAGATCATTGCTATGTGTTGGACCCACAGAGATGCATCCTGTGCATCAAATGGAATTGCAACAGTGACCCACAGTTAGATATTATGCAGAGAGAGACCTTAAAACTCCCAGCTCTAAATGGGATTTCCCAATGAAATTCTCTGTCCCCTCAGAGCTATGGGAAGCCTGCAGGAGAAGAGGCAGGAAGCTGTCATAAGTAGAGGGAGTTGAGAACACAAAGAGAATAATTCCCTGAGAATCAGGCCACAAAAGACAATGCAGCCATCCTTGTTGAGACCTAATAAGCTAGCATCAGATAGAAGGGGGAGGAGGAACTCCCCTATCAGTGAACTATAGTGAGTGCATAGGGGTAGAAGAAGGAGTGTGTTTGGGACAGGAAGGAGAAGAGGGAGAAAGAAGCAGCAGAGATACAGTGTAAACAAATTGGAATTAATAACTACATAAGAAAAACTGTGATCAAGGTGATGAAGTATAAATATATTCAGGACTGCTGGCTTCTACTTCTACATGGTGTCAGGATGCTGCAAGGATGAATTCAGGTTTTTCGTTTGTTTTATTTTTGAATTTAAATTTAAATTTTATTTATTAATTACACTTTATTTACTTTGAATCCCCCATAAGACCCTCCTTCCTCCCTTCCAAGTCCCCCCTCCATCCCCCTTCTTCTTACATGCCCCTTCCCAAGTCCACTGATAAGGGAGGTCCTACTATCCTTCCTTCTGATATTAGTCTATAAAATCACATCAGGAGTGGCTGCTTTGTCATATTCTGTGGTCTGGTAAGGCTGCTACCCCCTCAGAGGGAATTGATCAAAGAGCAGACCTATCAGACTATGTCAGAGGCTGTCCCTCTTCTATTACTATGTAACCCACTTGGACACTAAACTGCCATGGGATACATCTGTGCAGGGTTTCTAGGTTATCTCCATGCTTGATACATGAGTCTTTGGGAAGACTTTTGTGTTCAAATTTTTGTAGTTCCTGTCCTCTCCAGATCTTACTATTTCCAATTTCTTATATAAGATTCCTTGCACTCTTCCCAACAGTTGGCTGTAGGTCTCACAGTGTGCTTTGATAGTTTGTAGGGCAGAGCCTTTCAGAGGCCCTCTGTGGCAGGTTTCTAGGTTGTTTCCTGTTTTCCTCTTCTTCTGATGTACATCTTCTTTGCCTGTTGGGATGGGGATTGAGCATTTTAATGAGGGTCTTCTCACTTAGTTTCTTTAGATGTATAGATTTTAGTAGGTTTATCCTATGTTATATGTCTATAAGTGTGAGTATATACCATGTGCGTCTTTCTGTTTCTGGGACTGCTCCCTCAGGATGATACTTTCCAGGCCCCACCATTTACCTGCAAATTTCATGGTTTCCTTGTTTTTCATTGCTGAGTAATACTCCATTGTGAAGATGCACCAC
Organism: Meriones unguiculatus; assembly: GCF_030254825.1. NCBI lineage: Eukaryota > Metazoa > Chordata > Mammalia > Rodentia > Muridae > Meriones > Meriones unguiculatus. The sequence goes on from NW_026843709.1 coordinate 7,398,987, forward strand.
AATTTCTGCATCCATTCTTCAGTTGAGAAGCATCTGGACTTTTTCCAGCTTCTAGCTATTACAAATAAAGCTGCTAACAACATGGTTGAACAAATGTCCTTATTGTATACTTGAGCCTCTCTTGGATATATGCCTAGGAGTGGTATGGCAGGATCTTGAGGAAGTGCTATTTTTAGTTGTCTGAGAAAGCACCAAATTGATTTCCAGACTTGTTGTACAAGTTTACATTCCCACCAGTACTGGAGGAGGATTCCCCTTTCTCTAGCAAGGACTTCTAGAACTATGTTGAAGAGATGTGGAGAGAGTGGGCAGCCTTGTCTTATCCCTGATTTCAGTGGGAATGGTTTAGGTTTCTCTCCATTCAGTTTGATGTTGGCTATAGGCTTGCTGTATATTGCATTTACTATGTTTAGATATGTGCCTTGTATCCCTAATCTCTACAATACTTTAAACATGAATGGCTGTTGGATTTTGACAAATGCTTTTTCAGCAACTAGGGAGATTATCATGTGTTTTTTTTTTCTTTCAGTTTGTTAATATGTTGGATCACATTGATGGATTTCCATATATAGAACCACCCCTGAATGCTTAGGATGAAGCCTATTTGGTCATAGTAGATGATTTCTTTGATGTGTTGTAGTATTTGGTTTGTAAGTATTTTGTTCCATATTTTTTGCATTACCGTCCTACTGTTTTCACTATTCTTAGTGACTCAATAAAGCAGGGAAACCTAAGCACTGCCAGCCTAATATATCAATAAGATTGAGAAGGAACATTTAGTCAATATACCAGTAACTACTCAGTTCTAAGTCACAACCTTGGAAATTACAGATCCAAGACCTCATTATGAGACAACCTTGTCATTTGGTAGATTCAACTTAATTCCACATCACTATGAAGCTTTACTACATAGGAAGCTTTCAACTTAAATAAACATTAAAGTTTATTTCCTACCTGATAGAGGTAAACAGGAGTAAGTTTTGGGATCTGGATAAAGGGAGGAGACAAAGGCTTGTTGGGTTTCACAAGAAAAAGTCACTTGTGCACTGGATCAGATATACTGGACACTGAGGAAAGTTTATCTACTCATCTCCATAGAAACCTCAAGATTCTCTCAGGTGCTAATTGGCTGAGAGAGGGAATTATGTCTGAAACAGGTGAAAGCCAGTAAGAGTTTCAGGAGCCAGTTATTAAAAGGGCCTAGTGGACAGCCTGCTTGAGAGAAAAGCTGAGCAGCACTGCATGGCTCAAACTGGGCAGCAGGAAGCTAGCAATCCAGAGGTGACAGTTCCTGTGTCCAAGACTCTTAGTTCAGGAAAAATGTCACATATTTCTTTCAAGTGGTCATTAATAAAATCATGTGTTTGACATGTGACTTTCACATTGTCATAGATTCCATTAGTTTTTGTTAAATGCATATATTTGTCCTCTGTCATGGAAATATTTACTGGGAAATGTTCCTGACAGAGGCAACTCTTTGACCAAAAGTAGATTAATTGTGACCTTGCTTATATTTTTGCAGAAATCAATATGCCACATAAGCAATCATTCCTCATATTGTAGTTCTTCAGCAGAACTGAGAGCTTTCATGCTGAACTTCAAGATACACGCAGAGAGAGGGAGACTGAAAGAGACAGAGAGAGAAATTGCTAGTGAGACAGACTGAGAAATAGAGAAAACAAGACCAACAGAAACAAAGATAAAATGTGACAGAGACAGAGAAACTGAGACGCCATTCGGTCTGGTCAGTTTCATTGGCATATTGACATTGAAGCACACCATCCTATAATATCAGTCCTAAAGGAATTATATTATCTAACAAGGCCATTTCTCCTAACCCTTCCCATACATTTCTTCAATTGGGACTATACATGGAGGAGACACTGCAAATCACCGGGAAGTGGAAAAAGACAGAGGGACTTCTAGGCTAAAAGAACATATCCTGATAGTTTGCCATTCAATACAATGTTTAAAGACCAATTACTTTCAATTTCTAAATAACAGGGCTGACAATCTTCTTTGGAAAAAAATATGGAATATTTCCATAATGAATTATTCAGCTAAGAAAATGACATTATGATATTTTTAGGCAAATGAATGGAACCAGAAAAATTATTCTGGATTAAGAAACAAAAATGTAGAAAGAAATATGTTATATATTCACTTATTATAATATCCTAATAATGGGAGATAAAGTTCCAACCGGCTATCCTCTGTGACCAAACCAGTCTTTCACTAGGGGGATTGATGGCAGCTAATTGAGTTGTTGGGCCAGGCCATCCTACAGAAATTTTCTTGCAAGCCAGGGTGTTGTTATTAAAATATGTTGCTCTCTGCCCTCAAATGATAGATCAGTGTCATGTTCTTGGATCCACAGAGATGCTTCCTTCTGCATCAAATGGAATTGCATACAAAGACTCACAGTCCGAGATTTAGCAGAGAGACCTAAAATACCCAGCTCTAAATGAGATTTCCCTATGAAATTCTCCCTCCCCTCAGAGCTCTTGGAAGCTTGCAGGAGAAGAGTTAGGAAAAGTATCATAAGTAGAGGGAATTGAGGACACAAGGAAAACAGTGCCCTGAGAATCAGGCTGCAAAAGAACATGCAGCCAGGCTTGTTGAGATCTGAGAAGCTAGGGTCAGGTAGAAGAGGGACTTGGATCTCTTCTAACCGGGAAGTAGAGAGAGGGCATAGGGGTAGTAGAAGAAGAGTGGGTTGGACTGGAACGAGAATTGGGAAGGGGTAACAGAGGAGATACAATGTAAACAAATCATAATAAATAAATACATAAGAAAAACTGTGATAAAGGTAAAGTATAAAGCTCTTCAGGACTGACGGCCTCGTCTTAGGGGTTGTGGCAGTGTGCTGCAAGGATGCACTCAGTTTTTTTAAGAGACTTGGCACTGAGATTCTGATAATTTTCCAATGAGCATATGAACAACATGTACTAAAATCTATGTATTTTAAAAGAAAAAAAAGTGTGACTCAAGGGTGGGAATTTGAACCTGGAAACAATGGAAAAGTAGTCTAATGTATATTATATGATACCCATTATTCAATAAAAATAAAATGTTGACTACTTTTACTATGACTTTTAACATGGAGAAAACATTCCAATAAAGAAGGGCAGAGTTTTACTGTATAAGACATGCTTTCCAGGAACTCATTATGTAGCAGAGTAACCTAGCCATGAACTAGTGGTTACACAGCTACTTCAGAATCCATGATCTAAGGTGGCACTTCTGAACAAGCAGTTCTGTCACTAAAACTATGTTTAGATGGTTCGTCTAGAGGACAACATCAAAACACACTTTTACTCTTGTGTTCTAGGCATATAACAGGTAAAAATGTCTCTGTCCCAAAGGTCCAGTTTTAACACTAAAGCCCTGGAGGATTTCTCAAGGACCACTGAGTAAGACACAACTTCCTATCTAGCAAAGGTCAGTCAAGGCAAACCTACTCATAGAGGATTGGCATTCCTACTGTATAACATTACCAGCTGTCAAAGAGTTTATTGCCCCTAAATTCTCCTTGCAAACTCACCTATCTTTGCCTGTTTCAGCCAATCCAGTGCCAGGAATTGTCTGGTCTCCTTCTCTTTTACCTGCTATTAAATTCTCAAACCCCAGGGAACCCTAAACCATGCCAGCCTATTATATCAATAAGAATGTTAACATAACTGCTCAATTCAAAGTCACAACCTAGGAAATTTCAAGACCAAGACCACATTATGAGATCACCTTTTCATTCAGTGCATTCCCTTTAACCCCACATCACTTTGAAGCTTCCTTGCTTAGGGAGCTGTCCAGTTAAATAAACATGAAAGTTTCATTTCCTACCTTAAATTGTCACAGAGGTAAACAGGAGTAAAGGTGTGGGATCTGGATAAAGGGATGAGATAAGCTTGTTGGGTTTCACAAGAAAAAGTCAACTGTGCACAGGATCAGAGATACTGGACACTGGGAAAAGTTTGTGTACTCATCTCCATGGAAACCTCATGATTCTCTCAGGCTCTGACTGGCTGAGAGGCAGAATGATGTCATGACACAAGTTAACAAATGTTAGTGCTTCAGGAGCCAGTTATTAAGAGGGCCAAGTGTACAGCCTACTTGAGATAAAGGCTGAACAGCCCTACATGAGGCACATCTGGGCAGCTGAAAATACACACCCCAGAGATGTCAGTTCTTGTGTCCAAGAGTCTTAGTTCAGGAAAGCGTTCACATATTTTTTAAGTAGTCATTAATAAAGGCACATGTCCTTGACCTGTGAAGTTCACATTATCACAGATTCCATTATTATTTGTATAAGCACAGGTATGTCCTCAGTCAGGGAATTACTTACTTGGAAAACACTCCCCGACCAAGGTAAATCTTTTAACAAAAAGCATTTAATTGACACCTTGCTTATATTTTTACATAGACCATCTGAGATGTCACATCGGCAAGCAGTCATCTTATTGTAGTCCTTCATCAGAAGTGAGAGTTTTTTCATACTTTACCACAAGGGACAGGCAGAGAGAGAAAGATCTAGAGAAACAGATTAAGAATATTAAGATCGAGACAGACAGAAACAAAGATAGAAATTGACAGAGACCAAAAGACAGAGGCTCCATTCTGTCTGGTCACTTTTATTGGCATATCAACCTCTAAGCACATCCTAGTATAATATAACATAAGAAATTATATTTTTAATATTATTTTATTTTAATTTTTATTTATTATACTTTATTCAGTTTGTATCCCACCATAACTACCCTTCCTGTCCCAATCTAACCTTCCCTCCCCTTTGTCCACCATGCACCTCTCCAAGTCCACACATAGGGGTGGTCTTCCTCTCCTTCCTTAGTTTCCAATTCTATCAGATTTCATCAGGAGTGGCTGCATTTTCTTCCTCTAGGGCCTGGTAAGGATGCTCCCCCATCAGGGGATTGTAATCAAAGAACCGGCCAATCAGTTCATGTCAGAGGCTGTGACTGTACCCATTACAGTGGCACCCCCTTGAACACTGAACTTCCATGGGATACATCTGGGCAGGGATGTAGGTATCTCCCTGCATGGTATTTTGGTTGAAGTACTAGCTCAGGAAAGACCCGTGGGCTCAGAATTTTTGGTTCTGTTCCTCTCATTGTGGAACTCCTGTCCTCTCCAGATTTTACTATTTCCCACTTCTTTCATTAGATTTCATCAATTCTTCCCAAGAGTTGACAATAAGTCTCAGCATCTGCTTTGATAATCTGCACGGCAGAGCCTTTTAGAGGCCCTCTGTGGCAGGCTTCTAACTTGTTCCCTGTTTTCTTATTTATCTAATGTCCACCCTCTTGCCTTTCGGAATGGGAATTGAGGATGTTAGCCAGATTTCTCCCTCTTGATTAGTTTCTTTAGATGTACAGATTTTAGTAATGTCTATATGCCTGAGTATATACTGTGTGTGTCTTTCTGTTTCTGGGATAGCTAATTTAAGTTCCAACAACTGACATGCAAATTTCATAATTTCCTTGTTTTTTATTGCTAAGTAATATTCCATCATGTAGATGTACCACAATTTCTGTATCCATTCTTCAATTGGGGGTGTTTCTGGATGTTTCCATGTTCTGGCTATTAAAAATAAGGCTCCTACAAACATAGAAGAGCAAATATACTTATTGTGTACTCGAGTCACTTTGGATATATGCCTAAGGGTGGAATAACTAGATCTTGAAGAATCGCTATTCTTAGTTGTCTCTATAAAGCCCCAGATTAATTACCAGAGTGTCTGTACAATTTTACATTCCCAGCAGCAGTGGAAGAGGGTTTGCTTTTTCGACATCCTTTCCAGCATGTGTTGTTACTTGAGTTTTTGAACTTGTCCATTCTGATGGGTGTAAGGTGAAATCTAAATGTTGTTTTTGTTTGATTTCCCTGATGGCTAATGATGTTGAACATTTCTTTAAGTGTTTCTCAGCCATTCAATATTCATCTTTTGAGAATTCTCTCATTCTAGCCCAGTTCCCCATTTTTTAATTGGATTACTTGATTTATTGTTTTCAACATCTTTATTTCTTTAAATATATTGGATAGTAGCACTCCGGCATATAGAAGGTTGGTGAAGATTCTTTCCCAATCTGTAAGCATTCGTTTTGTTTTGATGACGGTGTCCTTTGCTTTAAAGAAGTTTTCCAGTTTCACGAGATCTCATTTACAATTGTTGCTCTCAGAGCCTGTGCTGTTGATGTTTTGTTCAGGAAGTTGTCTCCTGTGTCAATGCATTCAAGGTTCTTTCCCAATTTTTCTTCTAACCAATTTAATGTGTCTGGTTTTATGTTGAGGTCTTTGATCTACTTGGACTTTAGTTTTGTGCAGGTTGATAAGTATGGATCTATTTGCATTTTTCTACATGTAGATATCCAGTTAGACCACCAACATTTGTTGAAGATGCTATCTTTTTTTCCGTTGTATGGTTTTGGCATCTATGTTAAATTCAGGTGTCCATAGAGTTTGCATTTATTTATGGGTCTTCTATTTGGGTTCATTGATCAACCATTCTGTTTCTATGCCAGTACCATGCTGTTTTTATGAATGTTTGCTCTATAATACAGGTTGACATAAGGGATGGTGATACCACTAGAAGATCTTTTATTGTAGATGTTTGTTTTAGGTATTCTTGGTTTCTTGTTTTTCCATATGAATTTGAGAAGTTTTCTTTCAAGTTCTCTAAAGAATTGTGTTGGTAATTTATGTGAATTGCATTGAATCTGTAGATTGCATTTGGTAAGATGGCCATTTTTACAATGATAATCCTGCCAAGCCATGAGCATGGGAGATCTCTCCATCTTCTGATATCTTCTTCTAATTCTTTCTTTAGTGTCTTGAGATTTTTTTTTCATACAAGTCTTTGACTAGCTTGCTTGGGTTCATACCAAGGTATTTTATGTCTTTGACGGGATATAAGAACACATCAAATATATCATCTACTATGACTAAGTTGTCTTTATCCCAGTTATGCAGTTGTGGTTCAATAAATGGAAATCTTTCAAAGTGATCCAATATATTAACAAACTGAAAGAAAACACACACACACACACATACACACACACACGATAATATCCTTAGATGCTGAAAAATCATTTGAAAAAATCTAACTGCAATTTATGTTTAGTACAATTCATGTTTAGAGATCAGACACACAAGACATGTATCAAAATATATTAAAGGCCATACACAGCAAGTCTATAGCCATCATCACTTAACAGAGAGAAACATAAAGCTGAAATCAGGGACAAGGCGAGGATGCCCACTCTCTCCATATCTCTTCAACACAGTTCTGGAAGTTTTTTGTAGAGCAATAAGACAATTGAAGGATATCAAGAGGATAGAAATTAGAAAGGAAGAATTGAAACTATCACTATTTGCAGACTATATGATACTGTACCAGAGTGATCCCAAAAATTTTACCAGTGAACTCATACCACTGATAAACTCCTTTGCAAAAGTGGCTAGATACAAAATTAAATAAAATAAATTACTAGCCATCCTGTATACAAAAGAAAAAAAGGGCTGAGAAAGAAATTAGGGAAACAAAAGGAATTATATTTTCTAACAAGGCCATACCTCCTAACCCTAACCACACATTTCCTTACTTGGGACTCCACATGTAAATAGATGGGCTTTAATGGGACAATTAAATTCAAATTACAAAAAAGTAGGTGAAGAAGAAGTGAATTCTAGGCAAAAAAAAAAAAAAAAAAAAAAAAAAACACCTTAGTTATTCTGATAGTTCTCTTATATAGTTATCCTCAGAGTTTTTCATTCAATACAATGAGCAAAGTCCCAGCAAATTCCAAGGTCTAAAGTACAGGAGTGACAATCTCCTTTGGGGAAAACATGGAGTATTTCCATAAGGGAGTATTATTTAGCAAAGAAAATGATGGAAAGATATTTTCAGGCAAATGAATAGAACCAGGAAAATTCATGCTGGGTGAAGTAACCAAAATTCAGAAAGACAAATATGTTATGTATTAACTTATTAGGAGGTCTCCTAATATTGTGGGATTAAGTTCCAATAAGCCATTTATTGTCACCAAACCAGTCTTCCACTGGAGGGATTGGATGGCAGTTAATTGAGTTCTTAGGTCAGGGCATCCTGCGGAAATTGTCAATCAATCCAGGCTGTTGTTATTAAAATATGTTGTTCTTTGCCTTCACCTCATACATCAGGGCCATGTTCTTGGATCCACAGAGTTGCTTCCTTCTGCATCAAATTGGATTGCATACAGAGACCAACAGTCTGATATTATGTACAGACAGACCTTAAAAGACCCAGCTCTAAATGGGATTTCTTTATGAAATTCTAACTTTCCTCATTTCTCTGGGAATCCCGAAGGAGAGGAGGCAGTAAGAGTATCATAAGTAGAGGGAATTGAGGGCACAGGAGAACAATGCCCTGAGAATCAGGCCACTGAGGAAGATGATGCAGCCAGCCTTTATGAGAACTGAAAAGCTAATGTCAAATACAGGAGGCCCTCCTCTATCAGGGAACGAGAAAAAGAACATAGAAATAGAAGAAGGAGGGTGGGTGGGAATGGACGGAGAATAGTGAGGGGGCAGCAGAGGGGATACAAAGTGAACAATTCGTAATAAATGAATATGTAGGGAAATCTGTGTACAAGTTAATGAAGTATAGAGATCTTCAGGACTGATGGTTTCTTCTTGGGTGTGGTGGCAGTGTGTGGCAATAATAAGCTATGTTTTCTTTAAGGGAATTTGCACTGAGACTCTGATCATGTTCCAATGAGTATATGAACAAAACTTACTTCAATTTATGTATTTTAAAGAAAAAAATATTGTGACACTTAGGTAGGAATTTGAACCTGAGAACAATAGAAAAGGAGTGTAATATATGTAACATGAAATTGCCCATCTAACCAGATCAGCCAAGGCAATCCTGCTCACAGAGGGTGCCAATATTAGTGGGGAATAGAACCAGCTGCCATATAATATCTTGCCCTTCAGTTCTCTTCTTCAGACACCGAACTTTGTCTATTTGAGCCAAACCACTCCTAGGGATTATCTGGTTTCCTTCTCTTTTCCCTGCTCTTAATCAACAAAAAATAATATGGTGACAACTTGTGCAATGATTTTTAACATGGAGAAAATATTCCGCTAGAGGAGGGCAGAGTTTGACTTTCTAAGGAATTCTTTCCAGAAACTTATGAAGCAGAGAATCCTTGTCATGAACTATTGGTTACACAGCTATGTCAGACCCCATGAGCTCAGTTAGCACCTCTGAACAATTAGTCATCAATCTAACACTAGATTTAGAGTATTTGTCAGGCAGACAATAGCAGGTAACAGAGCTGCTCTTGTATCCTAGACATATAACATTGACTCATTTCTCTGTCCTGATGTCCCAGTTTTAAATGTAAACTTTGGTACCAGGAAACTTGCTCACTGATCACTGATTAGGATACAGCTGCCCATCTAACCACATCAGCCAAGGCAATCCTGCTCACAGAGGGTGCCAATATTAGTGGGGAATAGAACCAGCTGCCATATAATATCTTGCCCTTCAGTTCTCTTCTTCAGACACCGAACTTTGTCTATTTCAGCCAAACCACTCCTAGGGATTATCTGGTTTCCTTCTCTTTTCCCTGCTCTTAAATATGCAATACCCCAGGAAACTGTAGACCCTGACAGACTATATCTATAAGAATGGTAAGGGACATTTAGTGAGTACACAAGAAACTGGTCAGATCAAAGTCACAACCTAGGAAATTTCAAATCAAATAACAGAGTAGTCATTCAGTGCATTCCCGTTAATCCCACATCACTTTGAAGCTTCCCTACTTAGGAAGATGTCCAGTTAAATAAATATTAAAGTTTCATTTCTTACCTTACATAGTCCCAGCAGTAAAGAGGAGTAAAGGTTGGGAATCAGGATAATGGGATGAGATAAAGGCTTTTTGACTTTCACAAGAAAAGTCACATGTACACTGGATCAGAGATCCAGTACCCAATTGGGTTCCATAGTAATGGAACCTCAGTGAGGAAGTTTGTTTACTCATCTCCATGGAAACCTCAAGATTCCTCCTAAGTTTCAGGAGCCAGTTATTATAAGCGCCAAGTGTCCAGCCTACTTAATAGAAAGGCTGAGCAGCCATACATGCCTCAATCTGGGCAGCTAAAGGCACACAAACCAAAGATGACATTTCCTGTATCCAAGACTCTTAGTTCAGGAAAAGTGTCATACATTTACTTCATGTGGTCATTAAAAAAGTTATGCTACTTTCACATTATTACAGATTCCATTATTATTCATTAAATGCACAGGTATGTCCTCAGTCAGTGAATTATTGTGAAAACACTCCTTGACCAAGGCAAATCTTTGAACAAAAGCGTTCAGTTGGAAGCTTGATTATATTTTTACAGCGACCTTCAGGATGCCATGTCAGCAAAGAGTCATCTTGTTGTAATCCTTCTGCAAAAAATGAGAGCTTTTCATACTAAAGGACAAGTAACAGACAGAGAGAGGGAGACAGACAGAGACAGAAAGAAAAAGAGCTAGAGAAACAGATTCAGAAATAGAGAGATCAAGATGGACATAAGCAAAGATATGAAGTGAAAGAGACTGAAAGACACACCTCCCTTCTTTATGCTCACTTTCATTGGCATATCAACCTTAAAGCACACACCTGTATAATATAAGTCCAAAAGGAGTTAAATATTTTTATTTTAAGTTTTATTAATTAAATTTATTCACTTTATATCCCCACATAAAACCCTCCTCCTCCCTGCTAACCCTTACCTTCTGTCCCCCTTCTCCATGCTTGCCCTTCTCCAAGTCCACTGAAAATGGAGGTCTTCCTCTTTTTCCTTCTGATGGTAGTCTATCAGATATCATCAGGAGTGGCTTCATTGTCTCCCTCTGTGACCTGGTAAGGCACTGCCCTATCTGGGTGAGATGATTAAAGACCAGGCTATTCAGTTCAGATCAGAGGCAGTCCCTGTTCCCATTACTATGGAACAAAATTGGGTACTGAAATTCCTTGGGCTACATCTGTGCAGGGGTTCTCGGTTATATGCATGCATAGTACTTGGTTGGAATATGACTCTCAGGAAAGATCGCTGTGCTCAGATTATTTTGGTTCTTTTGCTCTCCTTGTGGAGCTCCTGTCCTCTCCAGATCTTATTATTTCCCACTTCTTTCAATAGATTTCATGCATTCTTTCCAAGAGTTGAACATATGTCTCAGCTTCTGCTTTGATAGTCTGCAGGGCAGAACTTTTCAGAGGCCCTCTGTGGCAGTGTCCTAACTTGTTCCCTGTTTTCTCCCTCTTCGGATGTCCATACTCTTTGTCTTTCAGTATGGGGATTGAGCATTATAGCCAGAGTTCTCCTTCTTTATTAGTTTATTTTAGATATACAGATTTTAGTAAGCTTATCTTATATTGCATGTCTGTTAGTGGGTATATACCATATGTGTGTTTCTGCTTCTGGAATAGCTCACTTGGGAAGATATTTGCAGTTCCCACCATTGAAATGCAAGTTAAATGATTTCCTTGTTCCTTGTTTTTTGTTTTTTTATTTTTTTCTTATTTTTTTTCAATGCAGTTTATTCAGAAACCTTGAACAATCCTCGGACCCTGGGGAAAGCCAGCCCACAGCTTAAATAGCCTCTGGGTAGCCAACCCAGGCATGCCACGTGGGCAATGCAGATAGGTCCACATACATGGAAGCAAGCCAGATCCTCAGCCTTAGCCAAATGTGGAATTGTTCGTGACAGAGAGCACTCACCATCGGGAAGGTGGAAGGCGGAAACCAGCTCCATCTTTAAGGCACAGCATTCTGTATTCCATTGTGTAGATGTACCACAATTTCTGTATCCATTTTTTCAGTTGGGGGATATCTGGGTTTTTTTCAGGTTCTGGTTATTACCGATAAAGCTGCTACAAACATTGTTGAGCAAATGTCCTTATTGTGTACATGAGCCTCTTTTGGATATATGCCTAGAGGTGGATAGCTGAATCTTGAGGAAGTGCTATCCCTAGTTGTTTCTGCTTTGGGGATAGCTCACACAGGATGATCCTTTCCAGTTCAAACAATTTACCTGCAAATGTCTTTATTTCCTTCTTTTTTATTGCTAAGTAATATTCCATTCTGTAGAGGTATCACAATTTCTATATCCATTCTTAAGTTGAGGGGCATCTCAGTTTTGTGTATTACAAATAAAGCTGCTATGATCATGGTTGACCAAAATATATACTGTGTACTTCAGCCACTTTTGAATATATGCCTACAAGTGGTATAGCTGAATCTTGAGGAAGCACTTATCCTAGTTGTCTGAGAAAGAAACAGATTGATTTCCAGAGTGGTTGTACAAGTTTACATTCAAACCAGTAAAGGAGAAGGTTTTCCCTTCTCCACAACCTTTCCAGCATGTGTTATCACTTGAGTTTTTGATTCTGGTCATTCTGATGGGTGTAAGGTAAAATCTCAGGGTTGTTTTGATTTGTATTTCCATGATGGCTAATGACATTGAGCATTTCCTTCAGTGTTTCTCTGCCATTCAATATTCCTCTATGAAGAATTCTCTGTTTAGCTCTGTTCCCCATTTTTTAATTGATTTGTAGCAATTGACAAGGTGGTCTCCTACTGTGGTGTTGAATCTGAAATTTCCTAGGTTGTGACTTTGAACTGAGCAGTTACTTGTATACTCACTAAATGTACCTTCATATTCTTATTGTTATCATAGGCTTGCTGGGCCTAGGGTTCCCTGAGGTATTGAGACTTTAAGAGAAGGGAAAAAGAAGGAAAACAGACAATTCCCGGGACTGATTTGAAAGAGAGAAAGATCTGTGTATGTAAAAGGAGCACTGAGGGGCAATAAACTATTTGACAGATGGTGCTGTTTCACACCACAACTGCCAAACCTGTATGATCATGGTTGCCTTGGATGACCTGGCTGGTTCAGCAGCTATATCCTACTCAGTGATCATTGAGCAATCCTCCTGTTCCTGGGGTTTACAGGTAAAACTGGGATTTCAGGACAGATAAATTGACCATATTATATGCCTAGGACACAAGAGCAGCTCTGATTCTTGCTGTGGTCCTCTAGACAAACCCTCTAAATGTAGTGTTAGATCCAGGACTACTTGTTCAGAGATGCCACCTGAACTCATGGGGTCTGAGATAGCTGGGTAACCACTATTTCATGGCTAGGATTCTCTGCTACATAATGAGTTGCTGGAAATCATGCAGAGTTTACAAAGTCAAACTCTGCCCTCCTTTAACGAAAACTTTTCTCCATGTTAAAAATCATTGTAAAAGTTGTCAATTTATTATTTTTATTGATTATGTGGGAATTTCATATATTATATATAACACTCCTTTTCCATTGCTCTTTGGTTCAAATTACTAACCAAGTTTCACAATAAAAATTTTTCTTTAAAATACATCAATTGAAGCATGTGTTGTTCATGCAGTCTTTGGAAAAAGATCAGAGTCTCAGTGCCCAGTTACTAGAAGAAACCTGAGTTCATTCTTCCAGCACCCTGTCACCACCCACAAAAAGAAGCCATGAGTCTGTAGAGCTCTATTCTTCATTACTTTCACCACAGTTTTTCTTTTATTGGTTACAATTTGTTCATTTGAATCCCCTTCAGCTCCCCCCTCCCTCTTCTACTTCCAGTCCCACCCACCCTACTTCCACACCCAGGCCCTTCTTCTAGTTACCTGACAAGTGAGGTCCTTCTCTGGCTTCTCTCTGACCCTAGCTTGTCAGGTCTCATCAAGGCTGCCTGCATTATTTTCCTCTGTGGCCTGATTCTCAGGGCATTGCTCTCCTTGTGTCCTCAATTGCCTTTTCTTATGACATACTCCCTGCCTTCTCTGCTGCAGGCTTCCCAGATGTCTTTGGGAAGAGAGAATTTCATAGGGATATCCCATTTAGAACTTGCAGTTTTAAGGTCTCTCTCTGCATAATATTATACTATGAGTGTCTGTGTGCAACTACATTTGATGCAGAAAGAAGCATCTCTGTGAATACAAGAACATGCACTAATCTATCAGTTGAAGACAGATAGCAAAATATTTTAGTAATAAGAAACTGGGTTGCTTGAAAATTTCCATAGGTATCTATACCTTTGCCCAAAAACTCAATTCACTGCCACCCAATTCCCTTAATGGAAGACTGGTTTGGTCACAGTAGATGGCCTATTGGAACTTAACCATCATTATGAGGAATCCTCCTAATATGTGAATACATACCACATTTATCTTTGTGCATTTTAGTTACTTCAACCAGCATGATTTTTCCTGGTTCCATCCATTTGCTTGAATGTATATCATGATGTCATTTTCTTAGCTGAATAATACTCCGTTATGGAATTATTCCACATTTTCCCCAAAGGAGATTTTCAGTCCTGTTCTTTAGTCCTTTGAAAGTTACTGAGACATTAATCATTTAATTGAATGATAATATTTAAGGATAACTATGTTCCTGTAGCTTAGAAGTCCCTCAAACTTCTTTCACTTCCTGTTTATTTAAATTGCAATGTCCCCTTGTACCTCATTTATTTAAATGTGGAGTCCCTTTGAGGAAATGTCTAGGAATGGTTAGAATATGGACCTGTGAGATAATATAATTCCTATTGGAGTTATATTATATGAGGGTATGCTTTGAGGATGATATGCCAATGGATGTGACCAGAGAGAAGGGAGTCTCTGTCTCTTAGTCTCTGTCAATTTATATCTTTTTTTCTGTCGGTCTTCTTATCTCTATGAATCTGTTTCTCTAGCTCTTTCTCTCTCTGTCTCCCTCTCTCTGCCTGTCCCTTGTGGTTAAATATGAAGAGATCTCGGTTCTGCTGGAGAACTACAAGTTGACTTCTTGCTGATATGACATCATGGTTAATCTCCATAAAAACATAAGCAGGTCCCAAGTAAACGCTTTTTGATTCAAAGAGTTGTCTTGGTCAGGGAGCATTTTTCCAGTAGGTATTTCACTGACTCAGGACATATCTCTGCATTTAACAAATAATAATATAATCTGTGATAATGTGAAAATCACATGTCAAGGGCACATGTCTTTTATTATTAACTACTTGAAATAAATATGTGACACTTTTGCTGAAATAAGAGTCTTGGTCTCAGGAATTGTCATCTTTGTGTTATGTGCTTTCAGCTGTCCAGATTTTGGCATGTAGGGCTCCTCAGCCTTTCTCTCAAGCATGCTGTTTACTTGGCCCTTTTAGTAACTGGCTCTTGAAACTCTTACTGACATTCACCTGTTTCATGACTTATTCTCCATCTCAGCTAAATAGCACCTGAGAGATTCTTGAGGTTTCCATGGAAAGGAGTAAAGAAACTTTTCTCAGTGTTCAGTTTCTCTGATCTTGTGCACATGTGAAATCCAAGAAGCCTTTTTCTCATCCCTTTATCCAGATCCCAAACCTTTACTTTTGTTTGCCTCCTTGACAATGTCAGGTAGGAAAAGGAAATTTTAATGTTTATTTAATTAGACATCTGCCTAAGTATGGAAGCTTTAAAGTGATGCAGGATTAAGGAAAATGTACAAAATGACAAGGTGATCTCCCACTGTTTCTTGGATCTGAAATTTCCTACGTTGTGACTTTGAACTGAGCAGTTACTCATTACTCAGTAAATATACCTTCATATTCTTACTCACATAATACGCTGGCAAAGTCTAGGCTTCCCTGGATTATTGAATCCTTAAGAGCAGGGAAAAGAGAAGGAAACTAGACAATTTTGGGGACTCATTTGGATGAAACAGAGAAAGTTCTGTGAATTTAAAGGAGAGCTAAATCTCAATAAACTATTTAACAGCTGGTGCTGTTCCACATTAGGGTTTCCAACCCTCTATAAGCAGAGTTGCCTTGGCTGACCTGGCTGAATTTGCAGCAATGTCCTTTTCAGTGGTGAGTCAGGAAATCTCATGGTCCTCGGGCTTACAGTTAAAACTGAGCCATCAGAGCAGAGAAATGAGACCATGTTATATGCCAAGGACACAAGAGCAGCTGTGTTTTTTGCTGTGACCCTCCAGACAAACTCTCTATATGTAGTGTTACTTCCAGGACTGCTTGTTCAGAGCTACGATCTGAGTTTTTTGGGTTGCAGGTAGATGGGTAACACTGATTCATGGCTAGGATTCTCTGCTATATAATGAGTTCCTGAAAAGCATAGCTTACAAAGTCACACTCTGCCCTCCTTTAGCTGAAACTTTTCTCCATATTAAAAGTCATTGAAAATGTTGTCAACATATTATTTTTCTTATTTGGATATTTCATATAATATCCATTATACTACTTTACCATTGCTCCCTGGTTTAAATTTCTACCCATGTGTCACACATATTTTTTTTCTTTAAAATACATCCATTAGAGTATGTGTTGTTCATATACTCTTTAAAATATGATCAAAGTCTCATTGTCAAGTTACTTAAAGAAAACTGAGTTCATCCTTGCCACACTTGGGTACCACCGAAAGAAGACCATCAGTCCTGAAGAGCTCTATACTTTATCACCTTGATCAAAGTTTCTCTTACTTATTAATTTATTAAAATTTGTTTACTTTGAATCCCTTCAGCTGCCCCTTCCCTCTTCTCTTTCCAGTAACACCCACCCTCCTTTTTCTACACCTATGCCCTTTTCTAGTTCCCTGATAGGGAAGATCTTTCACCAGCTTCTATCTGACCCTAGCTTATAAGGTCTCACCAAGACTGGCTGCATCATTTTCATCTGAGGCCTCATTCTCAGGGCATTGTTCTTCCTGCCTCCTCTCCTGCAAGTGGGCCAGAGCTCTGAGATGTAGGAGAATTTCATAGGGAAATCCCATTTAGAGCTGTGTGCTTTAAAATCTCAATGTGCATGATATCAGACTGGGTCTCTGTATGCAACTGCGTTTGATGCATTTCTGTGAATACAAGAACATGGCACCAATCTATTAGTTGAGGGAAGAGAGTAATATTGCATCTCTGTGGATACAAGAACATGACACTGATCTATCTATCAGTTAAAGGCAGAGAGCATCATATTTAAATAACAACAGGCTAGGTTACTTGAAAATTTCCATAGGATGACCTGGCCCAACAATGCAATTCATTTCCAGTAGACTGGTTTGGTCAAAATAGATGGCTTATTGGAGCTTTATTCCACACTATTAGGTCTCTGTATGCAATCCCATTTGAGGCAAAAGGAAGCAATTCTATAGATCCAAGAAAATAGCACTGATCTATTAGTTGAGGGCAGAGAACACATATTTTGATTACAACAGCCTGGGTTGCCTGAAAGTTTCCATAGGATTACATAACCCAATAACTCAATTTACTGCAACCCAATCTCCCTACTAAAAGGCCTATTGGAACTGTATCCCCCACTGTTAGAAAACTTCCCAATAAGCAAATACATACCTTATTTGTCTGTCTTCATTTTAGTTGCAACCAGTATGATTTTTCCTGGTTCCTTCCATTTGCATGAAAATGCCTTGATGACATTTTCTTAGCTGAATAAGACTCTGTTATGGAAATACTCCACATTTTTCCAAAAGGAGATTGTCAGTCCTATTCTTTAGTCCTTGGAAGTTTCAGGGACTTTAATCATTGTATTGAAAGACAAAATATCATTTTTCTTATAGCATAGAAGTCCCTCCATCTTCTTCCACTTCCTGGTGATTTGAATTGCAATGTCCCTTGAAGCTCATCTATTTACATGTGGAATATTCAGTGAGGAAATATCTGGGAAGGGTTAGGAGTTATGGCATTGCTAGATAATATAATTTTTCTTGTTTCCCTAATTAGTTTCGCAGCCATTTTGTCTTGTTTATATGGAAAGGCTACTAATTTTTTTTGAGTTAATATTGTATCCAGCCACTTTGCTGAAGTTGTTTATCAGCTGTACAAGTTCCATGGTAGAATTTTTGGGGTCACTGGTATATACTATCATATAATCTGCAAATAGTGATACTTTGACTTCCACCTTTCTGATTTGTGTCCTTTTGACTTCCTTCAATTGTCTTTTGCTCCAGCAAGGACATCTAGAACTATGTTGAAGAGATATGGAGAGAATGGGGGCCTTGCTTTGTCCCTGATTTCAGTGTGATTGAAATTTCTTGAAATTTCTCTCAATTTATTTTGATATTGGCTATAGGCTTGCTCTATATTGACTTTACTATATTTAGAAATGTGACTTGTATCCCTGATCTCTCCAATACTTTAACCATTAATGGATATTTGATTTTCTCAAATGCTTTTTCAATATCTAAGGAGAATATCACATGACATTTTTTAATATTGTGGATCACATTGATGGATATCTGTATATTGAACCACCCCTGCATACCTGTGATGAAGCCTAATTGGTCATAGTGGATGATATCTTTGATTTGTTCTTGTATTCAGTCGAAGACATAAAGTTCCTTGATGTGATCCTAAGCAAGAAAGTCAAAGACCTGTATGAAAAAAATTCAAGACTCTGAAGAAACAATTAGAAGAATATATCAGAAGTTGGAAAGATCTCCCATGCCAATGGATTGGCAGGATTAATATAATAAAAATGGCCATTTTACCAAAGTAATCTATAGATTAAATACAATTCCCATCAAATTACCAAAACAATTCTTTACAGACCTTGAAAGATAAATTCTCAACCTAAAATAGAAAAACAAAGCACCCAGAATTGCTAAAACAATACTCTACAATAGAAGATTTTTTGGTGGTATGTACATTCATGATCTCAAGCTGTACTATAGAGCAAGTGTAATAAAAACTGCATGGTACTGGCATAGAAACAGAATGGTGGATCAATGGATACAAATAGAAGAAACAGAAATAAACCCATACAATATGGACACCTGAATTTTGACAAAGATGGAAAACTATACAATGGAATAAAGATAGCATCTTCAACAAATGGGGCTGGTCGAACTGGATGTCTACAAATTGAAAAATGCAAATATATCCATACTTATCATCCTGCACAAAACTAAAGTCCAAGTGGATCAAAAACCTCAAACTAAAAACAAGACATATTAAATCGGTTATAAGGAAAAGTGAGAAGAGCCTTGAACTCATTGGCACAGGAGACTACTTCCTGAACAGAAAACCAACAGCATAGGCTCTAAGAGGAAAAATCAGTAAATAAGACCTCATGACACTGAAAAGCTTCTGTAAAGCAAAGGATACTGCCATCAAAACAAAAGGAGTACCTACAGATTGGGAAAGACTCTTCATCAAGCCTCTATGTGACAGAGGGGTAATATCCAGTATATATAAAGAACTAAATAAGTTTAAAAACAACAAATCAAGTAATCCCATAAAAACTGTTGAACAGAGCTAAACAGAATTCACAATAGAGGAATTTGGAATGGCAGAGAAACACTGAAAGAAATGCTCAAAGTCATTAGCCACCAAGGAAATGCAAATCAATTGGACCTTGAGATTTCACCTTCCACACCTCAGATTGGCCAAGATCAAAAACTCAAGTGACAACACATGCTGGAGAGTTTGCAGAGAAGGGGAACTCTCTTCCACTGCTGGTGGTAATGGGGGAATGTAAACTTGTACAACCACTCTGGAAATCAATCTGGTGGTTTTTTACAGACAATTAAGTATAGCAGTTCTTCAAGATCCAGTTATACCACCCCCAGGCATTATCCAAAAAAGGCTCAAGTATACAACAAATTTATTTTCTCAACCATGTTTGTAGTATTTTTATTTGTAATAGCCAGAACCTGGAAACAGCCAAGAAGCCCGCCAATTGAAGAATGGATACAGAAATTGTGGTACATCTACACAACGGAATATTGCTCAGCAATAAAAAACAAGGAAATCATGAAATGTTCAGGTCAATGGTGTGTCCTGGAAGTGAGTTTTCCCAGAAGCAGAAAGACATGCATGGTATATACCCTGTCATATAGACATATAATATAGGATAAACTTATTAAAATTTGTACATCTAAGGAAACTAATCAAGATGGAGGACTCTGGCTAAAATGCTCAATCCCCATCTCAAAAGGCAAAGAGGATGGACATCAGCAGCAGAAGAAAACAGGGAACAAGTTAGTAGCCAGCCACAGAGGGCCTCTGAAAGGCTCTGACCTGCAGACTATCATAGCAGATACTGAGACCTATGGCCAACTATTGGGCAGAGTGCATGGAATGTAATGAAAGAAGTGAGAAATAGTAAGATCTGGAGAGGACAGGAGTTCTACAAGGAGAGCAACAGAACCAAAAAAAAAATCTGATTACAAGGGTCTTTCCTGAGACTCATAATCCAACTAAGTACCACCCATGGAGATAACCTAGAACCCCTGCAGAGATGTAGCTCATTGTAATTCAGTGTACAAAGGGTTTCCATAGTAATGGGACCAAGCACTGCCTCTGATATTAACTGATTGGCCTGCTCTTTGAAAACCACATTCTGATGGGAGAGCAGCCTTACCAGTCAACAGAGGAAGACAATGCAACCACACCTGAAGAGATCTGATAGATGAGGATCAGAAGGAAGGAGAGGGGAAGCCCACTTTTATCATTGGATTTGGGAGGACCATGCATGGACAAATTAGAGGGATGCCAGGATTGAGAGGAGATAAAGGAGGGGTATATGGAGGATGCAAAGTGAAAAACATATATTAATAAAATTTTTAAAAAATTAAAAATATAATTCTTTTTGGATTTATATTATAGGAAGGTGTGCTTAGATGTTGACATAACAATAAAAGTGACCAGACACAATGGAAGCTCTGTCTCTAAGTCTCTGTCAATTTATATCTTTGTTTCTGTCAGTTTTGGTCTTAAAATTCATGAAACTTTTCCTCTCTCTTGCTCTCTCTGTCATCCCTTCTCTGCCTGCACCTTGCGGTTAAGTATGAAAAGCTTTCAGTTCTGCTGAAGGACTACAAGATGACTGTTTGCCAATGTAACATCCTGGATGGTCTCTGTAACAATATGAGCAAGATCCCAATTAATCAGTGTTTTTACAAAGTTTTGCCTTGGTCAGGAGCTTTTTCCCAGTAAGTAATTCACTGATTTCAGACATACCTGTGCATTTAAAAAATGATAATGAAATCGGTCATAATGTGAATCTAACATGTCAAGGACTTGTGACTTTATTAAAGAATGATTGAAAGAAATATGTGACATTTTTCTGGAACTAAGAGTCTTGGACACAAGCACTGTCATCTCTGAGTTGTATGCTTTCAGCTGCCCAGATTAAGGCAAGTAGTGCTTCTCACCTTTCTCTCAAGCACACTGCACTTTTAATAACTGGCTCCAGAAACTCTTACTGGTTCTCACCTGTTTCATAACATCATTCTCCCTTTCAGTGAATCAACACCTGGGAGAATCTTGAGGTTCCATAGAGATGAGTAAACAAACTTTCCTCAGTGTCCAGTATAGCTGATCCTGTGAACTTGTGACTTTTTCTTATGAAACCCAACAAGCCTTTATGTCATCCCTTTATCCAGATCCCACACCTTTATTTTTGTTTACCTCTGTGACAATGTCAGGTAGGAAATGAAACTTTACTGTTTATTGAGTTGGGCACCTTTCAAAATAGGAAATCTTCACAGTGATGTGATATTAAGGGGAATGTACCAAATGACCAGGTGGTATCCTACTGTGGTCTTGTTATGAAATTTCCTAGGTTGTGACTTTGAACTGAGCATTTAATGACATACTCACTAAATGTACCTTCACATTGTTACTAATATAATAGGCAGGCCTGGCCTAGGGTTCCCTGGGGCACTAAGTCTTTAGTGCAGGAAAATAGAGAGAAACCAGATAATTCCTGGGATTGGTCTGGCTGAAATAGAGAAAGATCTGTGTATGGAAAAGGAGAACTGAGGGGCAATAAACTATTGAACAGCTTGTGCTGTTCCACGCAAGGGTTGCCAAATCTCTATGAGCAGGGTTGTCTTGTCTGACCTGGGTGGATTGGCAGCTATGTCTGACTCAGCGGTCAGTGAAAAATTCTTGTTTTCTTGGGTTACAGGTCAAAATAGTAATTCAAGACAGAGAAATATATGCCTATGACACAATAACAGCAGTGTTTCCTGCAGTGATCCTCCAGGCAAACCCTCTAAAAGAGTGTTAGTGCCAGGACTACTTGTTCAGAGGTGCCACCTGAGCTCATGAGGTCTGAGATAGCTGGGTAACTACTAGTTCATGACTAGGATTCTCTGCTACATAATTAATTCATGTCAAGTATGCCTTACAAACTCAAATTCTAACCTCCTTTAGCAGAATCTTTTCTCTATTTTAAAAGTCATGGTAAAAGTAGTCAATATGCCATTTTCATTGATTATGTGGCAGATTCATATACTATGCATTATAATCCTGTTCCATTATTCTCAGGTTCAAATTCCTACCCATACTATGTTTTTCTTTAAAATACTTCAATTCAAATATGTGTTGTTCATGTACTCACTGAAACATGATCAGAGTCTCAGTGCCAATTTCCTTAAAGAAAACTGAGTTCACCTTTCTTCACTCTAGAACCACCACCAAGACGAAGCCATCTGTCCTAAAGAGCTCTATACTTCATCAACTTGATCACAGTTTTTTTCTTATGTATTTATTTATTATGATTCATTCACTTTATATCCCCTCTCCTGCCCCCTCCTTCTTCTCCTTCCAGTCCCACCCATCATCCTTCTATGTCTGTGACCTTTCTCTAGTTACCTGACAGGGAGGTCCTCCAGTTCCTTCTATATGACCTTAGCTTATCAGGCCTCACAAAGGCTGGCTGCAACATCTTCCTCTGTGGATTGATGCTCAGGGCATTGTTTTTATTGTGTCCACAGTTCTCTCTACTTATGACACTATTCTGGCCTCCTCTCCTGCAGGCCTCCAAGAGCTCCGAGGTGAGGGAGAATTTCATAGGGAAATCCCATTCAGTGCTGGAAGTTTTAAGGTCCCTCTGCATAATATCAGTCTGTGGGTCTCTGTATGTAATTCCATTTGATGCAGAAGGAAGCATCTCTGTGTGTAGAAAAACATGGCACTGATCTTTCAGTTAAGGGAAGAGAGCAATATATTTGAAAAACAACAGCCTGGGTTGCTTGACAGTTTCTGTAGGATGCCCAGGCCCTGCAAATCAATTCACTTCCATGCAATCCCCGTAGTGGAAGACTGATTTAGTTCTATTGTTACTTTATGTCCCACAATTAGGAGACCACTTAAAAAGTGAATGCATACCATATTTGTCTTTCTGCATTTTAGTTAATTCACCCAGAATGATTTCTCCTGGTTGCATCCATTTCCTGAAAATGTCATGATGTCGTTTTCTTAAATAAATAATACTCCATTATGGAAACAAATCCGCATTAGCCACAAAGGGATAGGAGGTATGGTCTTGTTAGATAACATAGTTCCTATGGGAGTTATATTGTATGAGGATGTGCTTTGAGGTTGATATGCCAATGAAACTGACCGGACAGAATGGGTCTTTTTCTCTCTGTTTCCATCACTTCATATCTTTGTTTCTGTAGGTCTCAGTCTCTCTATTTCTGAATCTGTCTCTCTAGCTCTTTCTCTCTCTTTCTCTCACAGTCTCCCTCTCTCTTTCTGTTGTCTGTGATTCAGTATGAAAAGCTCTCAATTCTGCTGAAGTATACAACAAGATGACTGCTTGCTGATGTTACATCATGGATAGTTTCTGTAAAAATATAAGCAAGGTCCAATTAAATGTTTTTTATTCAAAGAGTTGCCTTGGTCAGGGAGCATTTTCAGAGTAATTAATTCACCTACTATAGACATATCTGTGCATTGAATAAATAATATTGAAAACTGTGATAATGTGAAACTCACATGTCAAGAAATGTAATTTTATTAATGACTTCTTGAAAGAAATATGTGACAGATTATCTGAACTAAGAGTCTTAGACACAGGACTGTCATCCCTGGGTTGTATGGTTTCAGCTTGCCAGATGGAGGCATGTAGGTTGCTCAGCCTTTCTCTCAAGCAGGCTGTCCACTTGGCCCTTTTGATAACTAGGTCCAGAAAATTTCATGGGCTTTCAACCTTTCCTGATATCATTCTCCCTCACTGCAAACAACACCTTGCCATTGTGATATCATAATAGCATTGGGATATCAAGATGTATTTTCATGTCATGATGCCATTGTGATGTAATAATAGCATTGTGATGTTATCATTGCATTGGATGTTGTAATATCATTGTGAAGTCATAATAGCTTTTTTATTTCAAAATTCCGTTGTGATGTCATAACACAATCATGTCGAAATACCATTGCGAAGTTGTAATAGCATTATTATATCATGATAACATTGTTTAATCATAATACCAACTAGATGTAATAATATTTCAATATCATAATAGCATTGTGATGTCAAAATACCTTTGTGAGGTCATAATAGCATTGTGATGTCATATGAGTATTGTAATGTCCTAATGGCATTGAGATGTCTTAATATCATTGTAAACTCATTGTAATATCATAATTCCATTGTGATATCATAACACAATCATGTTGTAAAAGCATTATATGTCATCAAGCATTGTGATGTCATAATAAAAACATGCTATCATAAAAGATAGTGATGACATAAGAACATTGTGAAAGGAATATCAATTGGGATATCATGATACTGTGATGTCATAATAGCATTGTGATAACAAAAAACCTCTGTGATGTGATTTCATATTATTGTAATAGCATCATGATGCCATAATTGCGTTGTGATATCATAATACCATCGTGATGTCATCATAGCATTGTGAAGTCTTATCATTTGAAGTCAATAGCATTTTGATGTCAACATAGCATTGTGATGTCATATCATTTTGACAACATTATAGCATTGATGTCATAATAGCATGTAGGTGTTATATCATGGTAATGTTATGATTGCATTGATATGTCATAAAACCATTGTAAAGTTATAATACCTTTGTAATGTTATAATAACATTTGAGGTCATAATAGCATTGTGATGTCATAATACCATTGTGATGTTGTCATACCATTGTGAAGTCATAACACCATTGTAACGTTACAGTTGCATTGTAATGTCATATCATTGTGAGGATATAATAGCATTGGGATGTTTTACCATTGTCATGAAATAATTCCATTAGATGTCATAATAGCACTGTGATATCATAATGCAATTTTGATATTATAATAGCATTTGAATGTCATAATATTGTGATGTCATATAGCACTGTGATATCATAATTCCATTGGCATTTCATGCAACTGTTTTTATTTCATAACACCATTTTATGTCATAAAAACACTTATATGTGAAGACACTCTTGTGATGACATAATAACACTGAGGTGTCATAATAAATTTGTGATGTCATAATATGATTTTGATGTAATAATAGCATTTGATGTCATAAAGCCATTGTGATATCATAATACCAATGTGATATCATAACACTGTTGTCATGTCATAATAGCGTCAAAATGTCATACTATTTTAATGTCATAAGAGCACTGTGATACCATAATATCATTGTGATATCAAAAATGCCAATGTGATGTCATAATTGAAATTTCATTCTATTTTGATGTCATAATAGCGTTTTGATGTCATTAATACCATTGTAAAGTTATAATATTGTGAATTCATAATCTTTTTATGATGTCATAATAGCATTTTGAGGTCATTCTGATTTCAAAATTTGTTTGTCATTTTATACCATAATCATTTTAAAATAGAGTGGTGATGTCACAATTCCGTTGGGATCTCGTGAAGCCATTGTTATTTCATAATACCATTTTGATGCAAATATAATGAGATGTCATGACACCATTGTTATAACATAATACCATTGAGATGTCATAATAAAGTTGTAATGTTATAATACCATTTTGATTTCCTAATATCATTTGATGTCCTAATACATTTGTGATGTCATAATATCATTGTGATGTCCTATCAGTATGATGTCATGATAGCATTGATATGTGAGACCATTTGTCATGCCTTCATGAAGTATTAAAATTTCATTTCCTATCTGAAATTGTCACAGAGATAAACAGGAATAAAGGTTTGATATCTGGATAAAAGTATGAGATAAAGGCTTGTTGGGTTTCATAAGAAAAATTCGTGTTTGCACAGGATCAGAGGTACTGGATATTGAAGAAAGTTTGTTTACTCATCTCCATGGAAACCTCAAGAATCTCTCAGGCACTGATTGGCTGATAGGCAGAATGATGACAGGAAACAAGATAAAAAGCCAGTAAGAGTTTTAGGAACCAGTTATTAAAAGGGGCTCATGGACAGCATGCTTGAGTGAAATGCTGAGGTGCCACACATGCCTTAATCTGGACAGCTCTAAACACACACCCCAGAGATGACAGTTCCTGTGTCCAAGACTCTTAGTTTGGGAAAGCTGTTACATATTTTTTTTCAAGTAGTCATTAATGAAGTCACGTGTCCTTGATGTGTGAGTTTCACATTATCACACATTCCATTATTATTTGATATAAGCACAGATATGTGCTCAGTCAGTAAATTATTGGAAAATTACAGTCAGTCAATTAGTGGAAAAGCTCCCTGACAAAGTGAAATCTTTGAACAAAAAGCACTTGCTTGCTTACATTTTTACTAAGATCATCCCTGATGTCACGTCAGCAAGCAGTCAACTTGCTGTAGTCTTTCAGCTGAACTGAGAGCTTTTCATACTGAAACACAAGTTGCAGGCAGAGAGAGAGAGAGCAAGAAAGAGAAAGATCTAGAAAGACCTATTCAGAAATATTGACACTGAGACCACCAGAAAAAGAGGCATAATTTGACAAAGACCAAGAGAAAGAGAGAGAGACTCACTTCTGTCTGGTCACTTTTATTAGCATATCAATTTCCAAGCACACTGTCCTATAATATAACTCCAAAAGGAATTATATTTCTTTAATATTTTTATTATAATTTTTATTAATTACAATTTATTCACTTTATATCTCCTCATAAATCCCTCCTTTCTTCCCTCCCCATCCCACTTTTCTTTCCCTTTCTCCATGCATGGCCCTCCCCATGTGTACTGATAGTGGAGGATTTCCTCACCTCACTTCTAATACTAGTCTATCAGATCTCATCAGGAATTACTGCATTGTCTTCCTCTGTGGCCTCATAAGTCTGTTCCCCCATCAGGGAAAGGTGATCAAAGCACAGGCAAATCAGTTCATGTTAGAGGCAATCCCTGTTCCCATTACCCATTACTGTGGAACCCAACTGGATATTAAACTGCCAGAGTCGACATCAGTGCAGGGGGTTTATCTCCATGCATGGTACTTGCTTGGAGTAATAATCTCAGAAAGGACACATGTGCTCAGATTTTCTGGTTCTGTCGTTCTCCTTGTGGAGCTGCTATCCTCTCCAGATCTTACTGTTTCCCACCTCTTTCATTAGATTCCATGCATTCTGCCTAACAGTTGGCCATAATTCTCAGCATCTGCTTTGATATTCTGCAAGGCAGAGCCTTTCAGAGGCCCTCGGTGGCAGGCTCCTTACTTATTCCCTGTTTTCTCCTTCTTCTGATGTCCATCCTCTTTGCCTTTCAGGATGGGGATTGAGCATTTTTGCCAGAGTCCTCCATCTTGATTAATTTCTTTGGGTGTACACATTTCAGTAGGTTTATCCTATATTATATGTCTATATGAGTGAGTATATACCATGTGTGTCTTTCTGCTAGCTCAATTAGGATGATCTTTTTCCAGTTCCCACTATTTACCTGCAAATTTAATGGTTTTCTTGTGTTTTTAATGCTGAGTAATATTGATGACTGTGCAAGCAATCATCTTGTTATAGTCCTTCAGCAGAATTGAGAGCTTTTCATACTGAACCACAAGCAGCAGGCAGAGAGAAGGAAACAGAGAGATACTGACAGAGAAAGAACTAGAGAGACAGATTCAGAAAGACAGAAAGCAAGACTGACAGAAACAAAGATATAAAGTGACAGAGACTGAGAGACAGAGATTCCTTTGTGTCTAGTTACTTTCATTGACATATCAATCTCAAAGCCCAGCCATAATATAACTCTAATAGGAATCATATTATCTAACAAGGCCGTATCACTTAACCCTTCCCAGACATTTCCTGACTGGGTACTTCACATGTAAATAGATGAGCTTAAAATGGACATTGCAAGTCAAATCACCAGGAATTGGAAGAAGATGGAGGGACATCCAGGATAAAAGAACATAGTTATTCAGATAGTTTGTAATTCAATACAATGGATAAAGTCCCAGCAATTTCTAAGGACTAAAGGACAGGACTGGCAATCTCCTTTGGGGAAAATGTGGAATATTTCCATAACAGAGAATTATTCAGCTAAGAAAATGACATTAAGATATTTTCACCAAATGGATGGAACCAGATAATTCATCCTGAGTTAAGTAACTAAAACGCAGACAGACAAATATGGTATGTATTCACTTATTAGGAGGTCTCCTAGTACTGGGAGATAAAGGTCCACTAGGACATCTCTTGTGACCAAACCAGTTTTCCACTGGGGGAATTGGGTGGCAGTTTATTGCGTTGTTGGGCCTGGACATTCTACAGAAATTTTCAAGCAATGCAGGCTGTGGTTAAAAATATGTTGCTCTCTGCCCTCAAATGATTGATTAGTGCCATATTAGTCCATCCATGGAGATGCTTCCTTCTGCATCAGAGACCCACAGTCCGATACTATGGAGAAAGAGACCTTAAAACACTCAACTCTAAATGGGATTTTCCCATTAAATTTCCTCCCCTCAGACCTATGGGAAGCTTGCAGGAAAAGATGCATGAAGACTGTCATAAGTGGAGGGAATTGAGGAAATAGGAAATAAGGAGAAAAATGCCCTGAGAATCAGGACACAGAAAAAGATGATGCAGCCAGCCTTGATGAGAACTGATAAGCTAGGTCAGATAGAAGGGGGAGGAGGACCTACCCTCTGAGGGAGCTAGAGAAAGGGCCTAAGGGTAGGAGGAGGAGGGTGGGTGGGATTGGGAAGAGAAGATGGAGGTGACAGCAGAGGGGATAAAAAAGTGAACAAATCATAATAAATACATAAGAAAAACTGTGATCAAGATGATGAAGTATAGGGCACTTCAGGACTGATGGCTTCTCCTTGGGGTTGGTGCCATGGTGCAGCAACGTTGAACTCAGTTTTCTTTAAGAGACTTAGCACTGAGACTCTGATTATATTCTAATGAGTATTAACAACACTTACTTCAATTGATGTAGTTTAAAGAAAAAAATAGTGTGACACATGTAGGAATTAGAATCTGGGAGCAATAGAAAAGGGATATAATGTTTATTATATGACATTCCCACTTAATCAGTAAAAATAAAATGTTGACAAATTATACAATGACTGTGAAAAGATTCCCCTGAACAAACAGTACTGGGACTAACACTATGTTTAGAGCGTTTGTCTGGAGCACCACTGAAGGAAACACTGCTGTTCTTGTGTCCTAGGCATATAGCATGGACCAATTTCTCAGCCCTGAAGTTCCAGGAAAAAGAGGGTTCCTTAATGACCACTGTGCAGGACACAGCTTGCTTGAGAGAAATGTCAAGCAGCCCTACATGTCTCAATCTGATCAGCTGATGGCACACAAACCAAAGATGACAATTCCTGTCCAAGACTCTTATGTCAGGAATAGTGCCACATATTTTTAAAAAAATTCATTAATAAATTCACCTGGTATGACAGCAGAATGAAATTTTGACATCATAATGTTATTACCATGACATCAAAATGTTATGATGACATCACAATGCTATTATGATATAATGCTTTTATGACCTGATATTGTATGATATCACAATGGAATTATAACATCACAATAATAATATAACAAAACAATGCAATTTGGACATCATAGTGCTATCATGACATCACATTATTTTATATCACAATCATTATGACATCACAATACTATTACAACATCATTGTGGTATGACATCACAATGGAATTTTTACTTTACAGTGGCATTATGTCATCAAAAGACTCTTATACCTTAACAATGCTTTTATGACATCACAAGGATATTATGATATCACAATGGTATGACATCAAAATAGTATGATATCACAATGCTGTGATGAGCTCACAATGGTATTATGACATCACCATGGTATGAAGACAACTAATGTTGTCATGATATCCCAATGCTATTATGACATCATAATGCTATTGTATATTCACAATGATATGACATTGCAATGATGTTATCACATTATAATGCTATAATTGGTTTCACAATGGTATGTTGTAAGTGATGATTAATGTTTATTCTTGCTTTATATTTTATTAATGCTTGCTATCCTAAACAGCTGTATAATCAATATACCACACAGAGACTGGGTTTATTTAGTTAATTTAGAACACAAGGCTGGTAAATAGTTACTCCATCCTAAACTTTCAAGTCTTCATAATTTCCTAACATTTAGGTTTTACCCATTATACTTGCTTTTTGTGAACTCTTATGTCTGGTTCATTCTCTTTATGCTGTTCCAAGATCTCTCATCCAGCTCTGCTCTCCAAGTTCTGCCCCCTCGCACAATTTCCTCCCACACATTTCCTGCACTCTTACTCCTCCTACACATTTCCTGCACTCTTGCTCCTCCCACATTTCCTAACCTCTGGCTTCTCCCATAGCTGGACATTGTGGCTAGTTGCTTTATTTAGCTTGTTTACACAAAGTTGAGACAGGATGCTTATAATAAGTATCACAATGCAATACCTAGATTAAAAGCAGAGAGTGGGGGGAAAATCAGCATTTGAAAGCACAAGGGTAAGGTGAATAAATTTCAAAAGAACATTATACCAACAATGGTGTGACAAGTCATAACGCTACGAAGACATCACACTGCTATTATGACATCCCAATGAGGTTATAACATTAAAATGCTATTATGACATCATAATGCTATTATGACATCACAACTTAATTATGACATCTCAATGCTGTTGTCATCTCAATGGTGTCATGACATCTCACTGCTATTATGACTTCACAATGATATTAGGACATCTGCTATTATATCATCATATGGTATGATCTCACAATGGAATTATAACTTCACAATAATAATATAACATCACAATTCAGTTAATACCTCACAATGATATCTTGACATCACATGAGTGTTATCATATCATAATCTATTATGACATCATAATGATGTTTGACATCACAATGGTTTTATACCATCACAGTGGCATTGTGGCATCAAAATATTAGAATGACATCATATTTGGTATATCACTTCAATGATATTATGACATCACAATGTTATGACATGACAATGGTTTTATGACTTCACAAAGCTCTTATGGCATCACCATGCTATTATGACATCACAATGGTATTACATGATTGTGTTATGACCTCACAATATATTTTTGACATAACAATGATGTCATAACATCACAATGATATTAGAACTTCACAATGTTATTATGACATCACAAAGTTATCATGATATCAAAATGTTATGATATAATAATGCTATTATTATGCCACATGGGATTATGTCTTAAAAATGTGGAAATGAAAAATATTGCAATGGAAGAAAGATCTCATCTTCAACAAATTTTGCTGGTCTAACTGATTTTCTACATGTAAAAATTGTAAGTAGTTCCATTCTTATCAGCCTCCACAAAACTAAAGTACACTTGGATCAAAGACCAAAACACAACCAGATGCATTAAATCAGATAGAAGAAAAAATGAGGAAGAGCCTTGAACTCATTTACACAGGAGACAATTTTCTGAATAGAACACCAACAGCACAGGCTCTAAGGGCAACAAACAATAAATGGGGTCTTATGAAACTGTAAAGCAAAGGACACTGTAGTCAGAACAAAACGACAGCCTTCAGATTGGGAAAGGATCTTAAACAACCCTATATCTGACAGAGTACTAATATCCAGTATGTATAATGAACTCAAGAAGTTAAACAGCAAAAAACCAAGTAATCCCATTAAAAATGAAGTACAGAGCTAAACAAAATATTCTCCATAGAGGAACATCGAATGGCAGAGAAACACTTTAAGAAATGCTCATCCTGATTAGCCATCAGGAAAATGCAAATCAAAACGACCCTAAGACCCTTACACCATCAGAATGGCTAAGATCAAAATCTCAAGAGGCAACACATGCTGGAGTGGTTGTGGAGAAAGGGGAACCCTCTCCACTGCTGGTGGGAATGTAAACTTGTACAACCACTCTGGAAATTAATCTGGCGCTTTCTCAGACAACCAGGAATAGCGCTTCCTCAAGATCCAGCTATACCAGTCCTAGGCATGTACTCAAAAGAGTCTCAAGTACACAATTAGAACATTTGCTCATCCATGTTTGTAGCAGCCTTATTTGTAATAGCCAGAAGCTGGAAACAGCCCAGATTCCCCTCAGTGGAGGAACTGGTGCACAAATTATCGTATTTCTACACAATGGAATATTACTCAGCAATAAAAAAACAAGGAAACCAAGAAATTTGCAGGTAAACGGTGGGATCTAGAAAAGATCATCATGAATGAGCTATCCCAGAAGTAGAAAGATACACATGGTATAGACACACAAATATAGACCTATAATATAGAATAAACCTACTAAAGTCTGTACACCTAAAGAAACTAATCAAGAGGGAGGACTCTGACTAAAATGCTTAATTGCTATTCATAAAGGCAAAGAGGATGGACGTCAAAAGGAGAAAAGAGGGAACAAGTCAGGAGCCTGACACAGAGGACCTCTGAAATGCTTTGTCCTGCAGACTATCAATGCAGATGCTTAGACTTATAGGCAACCTTTGGGAAGAGTGCAGGGAATCTTATGAAAGAATTGGGAAACAGTAAGATCTGTAGAGGACAGGAACTCCACAAGGAGAGGAACAGAACCAAAAAAAATCTGATTACAAGGGTCTTTCCTGAGACTGATACTCCAACAAAGGACTATGCATGGAGATAACCTAAGACCCCTGCCAGATGTACCCCATGGCATTCAGTCTCCTAGTGTTCCATTGTATTAGGAACAAGGACTATCTATGACATGAACTGATTTGCCTGTTCTTTAATTACCTTTCTCTGAGGGGGAAGCAACATTAACAGGCCACAGAAGAAGACACTGCAGCCACTCCTGGTGAGACCTAATTGACTAGGATCAGAAGGAAGGAAAAGAAGACTTCCCCTATCAGTGGACTTGGAGAGGGGCATGCATGCAGAGGGTGGAGGAAGGGAGGGATTGGGATGGGAGGAGGGAGGGAACCACAGGGGGGATACAAACTAAATAAAGTGTAATTAATAAATAAAAAAAAGAATGAAAAAGAAATCACAATCGTATGACATCTAAATGCTTTTATGATGATGACACTAAATCATAATGGTGTTATGACATCAAATGCTTTATATCTCAATGGTGTTATGAATTCAAAATTTTATTAGGATGAAATTACAATTTTCTTATAAATTCACATGATTTTGGCATGACACGATTGTTGCATGACATCACAATAGAATTTTGAAATCACAATGATATTGTGATGTCACAATGCTATTATGACATCACAATGGTATTATGTAGTTACCATAATAACACTAGCCCTTCAGGTCTCCTTTAACACTCACCAATGCTTTACTGTTCAACCCAACTTAGTCCTAGGAATTGGCTGGTTCCCTTCTCTTTTCCATGCTCT
The DNA here is from genome assembly GCF_030254825.1 of Meriones unguiculatus. NCBI lineage: Eukaryota > Metazoa > Chordata > Mammalia > Rodentia > Muridae > Meriones > Meriones unguiculatus. The sequence goes on from NW_026843709.1 coordinate 7,432,631, forward strand.
TAAGGACTCAATACCCCAGGAATCCCTAGACCCTACCAGACTATTATATCATTAAGAATGTGAAGGTACATTCAGTGAGTACATGAGTAACTGCTCAACTTAAAGCCACGTCCTAGGAAATTTCAGATCCAATACCACAATAGGAGACCACCTTGTCATTAGGTACATTAGCTTTAATTGCACATCACTTTGAAGCTTCCCTACTTAGAAAGCTGTCCATTTAAATAAAGATTAAAGTTTAATTTCCTACCTTACATTGTCAATGAGATAAATGGGAGTAAAGCTGTGGGATCTAGATAAAGAGATTGTTGGTTTTCACAAGAAAAAGTCAGGTGTGCACAGAATCAGAGATAATGGACAGTGAAGAAAGTTTGTTTACTCATCTCCATGAAAACCCTCAAGATTCTCTCAGGTGCTGATTGGCTAGGAGTGAGAATAATGTCATGAAACACGTGAAAGCCAGAAAGATTTTCAGGAGGCAGTTATTAAAAGGGCCAAGGATAGACTGCTTGAGAGAAAGGCTGAGAAATCCTACATGCCTGAAATTTGGTCAGCTGAAAGCACACAATCCTGAGATGTATTTTCTTGTGTCCATAATTCTTAGTTAAGGAAAATGATCACATATTTCTTTGAAGCCTTCATTAATAAAGTCAGGTGGCCTTATTAGGTGACTTTCACATTTTCACATATTTCAATATGATTTGTTCAATGCACAGATATGTCCTCAGTCAGTAAGTTGATTAAAGTGAAATTGCTCCTTGACAAAACAAATATTTAAACAAAAAACATTTAATTAGGACTTTGATTTTATTTTTACAGAAGCACTCCAGGATGTCATATCAGCCAGAGACATCTTGCTGTAGTCCTTCAGAAGAACTGAAAGCTTTTCATACTAAACCAAAAGCAGCAGGCAGAGAGAGGGACACTGAGAGAGACAGAGAGAGAAATTGCTAGGGAGACATTCAGAAATAGAAAGACCAAGGCTGATAGAAACAAACATATAAAGTGAAAAAGACCAAGAGACATAGACTTGATTCTATACGGTCACTTTCATTGACATATCAGAGTCAAAGCAAACTCTATTACAATATAATTCCAATATTATTGAACAAGGTCATACCTCCCAGACTTTTCCTTATGAGGGGCTCCAAATGTAAATACATGAACTTCAAGATGACAATGCAATTCAAATCACCAGGATGTAGAAGAAGCTGGAGGAATTTCTAGGGTAAAAGAACATAGATATCCTTAAAGTTTGTCTTTTAATAAAATTATAAATGTCCCAGCAAATTCCAAGGACTAAAGAACAGGACTGACAATCTCATTTTGGGGAAAATGTGGAATATTTCCATAACAGAGAATTATTCAGCTAAGAAAATGACATCATGATATTTTCAGGCAAATGAATTGAACCAGAAAAAAATCATTCTTGATGAAGTAACTAAAATACAGACTGAAAATTATGGTGTGTATTCACTTATGAAGTGGTCTCCTAATAGTGGGTGACAAAGTACTAATAGGCCATCTATTGTGACTAAACCAGTGTATTACTAAAGGGAATGAGTGGCAGTTACTTAGGGCTAGGGCATCCTAAGTAAATTCAAGCCACCCAGGTTGCTTTCATTAAAATATACTGCTCTCTGCCCTCGACTGGTAGATAAGTGCCATGAACTTGTATCCACAGAGATGCTACTTTCTGCATCAAATGGCATTGCATATAGAGATTCACAGTCCAATATTAGGCAGAGAGAGACCTTAAAACACCCAGCTCTAAATGGGATTTCTCTATGAATCTCTCCCTCCCCTCAGAGCTCTGGGAAACCTGCAAGAAAAGAGGCAAGAAGAGTGTCATAAGTAGAGGGAATTGAGGACACAAGAAGAAAAACACCCTGAGAATCAGGCCACAGAGGAAGATGATGCAGCGAGCCTTGATAAGACTTGATATACTAGGATCAAATTGAAGGTGGAGGAGGTGCAAGCAGTCATCTTGTTGTATTATTCAGGAGAACTTGTTGCTTTTCATACTGTACCACAAGTGGCAGGAAGAGGGAGGTAGACAGAGAAAGAGGGAAAGAGAGAAAGATACAGAAAGACAGAGAGAGTTAGAAAGACAGATTTGGATAGAGAGACTAAGACAGACATAAACAAAAATATAATGTGACAGGGACTGAGAGACAGAGACACCATTCTGTCTTGTCACTTTTATTGGCATATCAACGTCAAAGCACTTTTATATTATATTTATATTATTTTATAAACCCTTTTATATTATAACTGCAGTAGGAATTGTATTATCTAAAAATATCATACCTCTGAAACTTCCCAGATATTTACTCACCTGGGACTCCACATGTAAATAGATGAACATCAAGGGGATATTACCATTAAAATCATTAGGAGTTGGAAGAAGATGGAGGGACTTCTAGGCTAAAAGAACATAGTTATCCTGATACTTTTCAATATTCAGTATTGTATGAATGTATTCATTCAATACAATGATTAATGTCCCAGCAACTTCCAAGGACTAAAGAACAGGTCTGACAATCTCCGTTGGGGAAAATGTGGGATATTTCCATAAGGGAGTGTTATTCAGCTAAGAAAATGACATTATGATATTTTCAGGCAAATGAAAGGAACCAGGAGAAATCATCCTGGGTGAAGTAACTAAAATGCAGAAAGACAAATATGGTATGTATTCACTTATTAGGAGGTCTCATAATAGTGGGAGATAAAGATCCATTAGGCCATGTATTATAACCAAACCAGTCTTCCACTAGAGCGACTGGGTGGCATTTAATTGAGTCTGTGGGCCAGGCCATCCTACAGAAGTTTTCAAGCAACCCAGGCTGTTAATAAAATATGTTGCCCTCTGCCCTTAAATGATAGATCAGTGTCATGATCTTGCATCCACAGAGGAGCTTCCTTCTGCATCAATTGGGATTGCATACAGAGACCCACAGTCTAATATTATGTAGAGAGAGACCTTTAAACACCCAGCTCTAAATGGGATTTCCCTTTGAAATTCTCCATCCCCTAAGAGCTCTGGGAAGCCTGCAGGAGAGTAGGCAGGAAGAGTCATAAGTAGAGGGAATTGAAGACACAAGGAGATTAATGCCTTGAGAATTGGGATGTAAAGGAAGATGATGTAGTCAGTCTTGTTGATACCTAATAAACTAGGGTCAGGTTGAAGGTGGAGGATGAACTCCCCTATCTGCGAACTATAGGGAGGGGATAGGGGTACATGAAAGAGGGTGGGTGGGACTGGAATGAGAACAGGGAGCGAGCAGCAGTGTGGATACAAAGTAAACAAATTTTGATAAATAAATACATAAGAAAAACTGTGAATAAGGTAAAGAAGTTAGAGCTATTTGGCACTGATGTCTTCTTCTTGTTTGTGGTGCCAGGATGCAGAAAGGATGATCTCAGTTTTTTTTTTTTTTTATTTTTTATTTTTTTAAGGAACTGAGACTCTGATCATATTCCAAAGAGTATAAGAAACACATGTACTAAAATGTATGTATTTTAAAGAAAAAAATATTTTAGTGTGACACATAGGTAGGAATTTGAACCTGGAATCAATGGAAAAGAAGTGTAAAGTATGTCACATAATATTCCCACATAATCATATAATATGTTGATAATTTTTTGGTTTATTTTTGTTTTCTTTTTTTAATTTCATTAATTACACTTTATTCATTTTGTATCCCCCCCATAAGCCTCTCCCTCCTCCCATCCTGATCCCACCCTCCCTCCCTTTTCTGCATGCATGCTACTCCCCAAGTCCACTGATAGGGGAGGTTCTCCTCTCCTTTCTGATCTTAGTCTATCAGTTCACATCAAAATATAATGACTTTTAACATGATGAAAAGTTTCCACTAAAGGAGGGTACAGTTTGACTTCAAAAGGCATGCTCTGTTTGACTTCATAAGTCATACTCATTATGGAGCACAGAATCTTAGCCATGAACTAGTGGTTATCTGCCACACCCATGTCAGTGTCGCCATAGTAGCATAAGCTACAGGGCGGGGGATATGATTTCCCTGAAAATACGCCCCCTGGAAGGTCCCTGGCAAACTCATCCCACTTGGAAAAGAGACGTGTTCTGAGATTTCTGCGCTTCTTCAGTTGTGGCTCTGGGCCTGGAATAATGAATTCTGTGACACCTAAAACAGCACAACTAAGTTTATAAAGAAATTTATTATTAGTAGATTGTTAAAGGCTTTAATAAAAATAAGTTTAAGGAAAGTAATGAATTAGATTTAGTATTAATAGGCATTAAGAATAGTAAAATAATAATAGGCTCCTTCTTAAGAAATAATAGCATGAGAGGTGCAGCTGGCGGGAGTTTCCCCCTCCCTTCAGTATCTTGTTCCTAAGGAAGATCATAAATCTTAGGCAGGACTTATGGGAGGAGGGTTAACAAAGGTGTAGTTAGATTTTGATAGAGAGAGGGAATTTGTCAGGCATCTGACTTAGCTCCTGACTTTCCTCTTCATTGGTTAGCAATAATGAAACTATATTTGAGGTTTCTTTTCCTTTGTTTGCTCTGATCAAAAAGTTTTTAGGCCAAGATTATTAGTGGGTACTGCTTTATGTTTGACTGCATTTTGAGTTAAAATGTAAACTTTGTATTCTTGGTAAAAGTCTAAATGTTCTGGGAAGTATGCCAATTTTAAGGTGCCTTTTGTGAAATCATTATAAAAACACTAGCTTGATTTTAGTAAAGTTGCAGCAGAGTCAAAACCATCAAGGTGTCTCTGTCTGTCAATTCTTCGCTGAAACTGTCTTCCTGTCTAAAGCCTTGTTCTCCCGAGGACGACGGGAGCCCGACTGGGCTGGTCCACGTCATTTATCCAGCTTCCTCAGACCCCATCAGTTCAGGTGGCACCATTGAACAAGCAGTCCTGACACGAACACTACATTTGCAGGGTTTGTATGGAGTAACACAGAAGAAAACACAGTTGCTCTTGTGTCCTGGGCATAAAATACAGACCCATTTCTCTTTCCTGAAGGCCCAGTTTTAACCTCAGGAGTAATACTATTCCTCAGTGATAACTGAGTAGGATATACTTGCCAATCTAGCCATGTCAGCCAAGGAAACCCTGCTCATAGAGGGTTGGCAACACATGAGTGGAACAGCTCCACCTGACAAATAGTTTATTGCCCTACAGTTCTTTTACACTCACCAATCTTTCTCACTTTCAAACCAGTCTCATTAATTTACTGCTTTCCTTCTCTTATCCCTGCTCTTAAAGACTCAATAGCCCAGGGAACAGTAGACACTGCCAGACTATTATATCAATAAGAAAGTTAAGGTATGTTTTGTGAGTATGTGAGTAAACTTCTCAGTTTAAATTTACAACCTAGGAAAATTCAATTCCAAGACATTCAATACTTTCCCCTTAATCCCACATCACTTTGAAGCTTCCCTACTTAGGAATATAGTTTCATTTTCTACCTGACATTGTCACAGTGATAAACAAGAGTAAAGGTGTGGGATCTGAATAAAGGGATGAGATAAAGTCTTGTTGGGTTTCACAAGAAAATATCACATGTGCACAGGATCAGAGATACTGGATACTGAGGAAAGTTTGTTTATCATCTCCATGGAAACCTCAAGTTTCTCTTAGGCCTGAATCCCTAAGAGACAGAATGATGTCATGAAACAGTTTAAAGGCAAATAGTGTTTCAGAAGCCAGTTATTAAAAGAGCCAAGTGGACAGCCTGCTAGAGAGAAAGGCTGATCACCCCTACATGCATCAATCTGGCAGCTGAAAGCACACAACCCAGAGAAGATAGTTCCTGTGTCCAAAATTTCCATAGTTAAGGAAAATTATCACATATTTATTTCAAGTGGCCATTTGTAAAGTCACGTGTCTTTGACATGTGAGTTTCACTATATCACAGATGCTTTTATTATTTGTTAAATGCATAGATATGTCCTAATCAGTGAATTACTTAGTGTGAAAATGTTCCTTACCAAGGCAAATCTTTGAACAAGAAGCGTTTAAGTGTGACCTTGCTCATATTTTTAAAGAGACAGGATGTCAAGTTAGCAAGCAGTCATCTTGTTGCAGCCCTTCAGCAGAGCTGAGAGCTTTTCATACTGAACCATAAGAGGCAGTGTGAGAGAGGGAGATAGAGAGAGAAAGAGCTAGAGAGAGAGATTCAGAAACAGAGAAACCTAAATCAAAAGAAACAAAGATATAAAGTTACAGTGACCCAGAGAAAGGCACTCCATTCTGTCTGGTCACATTCATTGGCATATCAACCTCAAAGCACAACCTCCTGTAATATAACTACAAAAGGAACTATATTTTTTAAATATTTTTATTTTAATTTTCATTTATTACTCTTTATTCATTTAATATCTTCCTATAAACTCCTCATTTCTTCTCTCCCCATCCCACCTTCTTTCCACCTTCTCAATGCATGCCCCTCTCCAAGTCCACTAATAGGGTAGAACTTCCTCACATTACTTCTAATCTTATTCTATCAGATCTCACCAATAGTGGCTGCATTGTCTTTCTTTGTGGCCTGGTAAGGCTGCTCCCTCATAGAAGTGTGGTATTCAAAGAACAGGCCAGTTAGTTCATGTCAGAGGCAGCCCCTGTTCCATTACTGCAGAACCCACTTGGGCACTGAATTGCCATTGGCTACATCTTGCAGGGATTCTTGGTTATCTGCATGCATGGTACTAGGTAGGAGTATGAGTCTCAGGAAAACACTTGTAATAAAATATTTTTGTTCTGTTGCTCTCTTTGTGAAACTCCTGTCCTCTCCAGAGCTTACTATTTATTTCTCACCTCTTTCATTAGATTCCATGCACTCTGCCCAACAGATGGTCATACGTCTCAGCAACTGCTTTGAGAGTCTGCAGGGCAGAGGCCCTCTGTAGCAGGTTCCTAACTTGTTCCTGTTTTCTCCTCCTTCTGATGTCCATCCTCTTTGCCTTTCGGGATGGTGATTGAGCATTTTAACCAGAGTTCTCCTTCTTGATTAATTTCTAGAGGTTTACAAAATTTAGTAAGATTATCCTATTTTATATGTCAATATGAGTGAAAATATACCATGTGTGTCTTTCTGCTTCTGGGATAGCTCAATCAGGATAATATTTTCCAGTTCCCACCATTTACCTGCACATTTCGTGATTTCTTTGTTTATTACTGCTGAGTAATATTCCAATCTGTAGATGTACCAATATTTCTGTATGGATTCTTCACTTTGGCTGGGGGTCTTCTGGTTTGTTTCCAGGTTCTGGCTTTTATAAATAAAGCTGCTACAAACATGGTTGAAGAAATATCTTTATTCTGTACTTGAGCTTCTTTTGGAAAGTTTGTTTACTCCTCTCCATGGAAACAAACAAGATTCTATCAGGTGCTTATCAGCTGAGAGTGGGAATGACGTCATGAAACAGGTGAAAACCAGTAAGAGTTTCAGGAGCTAGTTATTAAAAGGGCCAAGTGGACAGCCTGCTTGAGAGAAAGGCTGAAAAACCCTACATACCTCAATCTGGATGGCTGAAAGCACACAACCCAGACCTGACATTTCCTGTGTCCAAGACTCTTAGTTCAGGAAAAGTGTCACATATTTCTTTCAAGTGGACATTACTAAAAGTCATGTGTCCTTGACATTTGACTTTCAGATGTTTACAGATTCCATTCTTATTTGTTAAATGTATAGATATGTCCTCAGTCACTGAATTCCTTACTGCTGAAATGCTCCCTGACCAAAGCAAATCTTTGAACAAAACGTTTAGTTAGAACCTTGCTTATATTTATACAGAGACCACCCAAAATGTCATGTCAGCAAGCATTCATCTCTTGTTAGTCCTTCAGAAGAACTGAGAGCTTTTCAAATGAACCACAAGTTGCTGGCAGAGAGCAGGAGACAGAGAGAGAAAGAGCTAGAGAGGCAGATTCAGAAATAGAGAGACTGAGACCTACAGAAACAAAGATATAAAGTGACAGAAATGAAGAAACAGAGACTACCTTCTATCTGGTCACTTTCATTGACATATTAACTTCAAAGCACACCGCCTACAATATAAATCCAATAGGAAGTATATTATCTAACAAGGACTTACCTCCTAATACTTTCCAGACATTTCCTAACTGGAGAATAATCATGGAAATATATATGCTTCAAATTGAAATTGCAATTCAAATTATCATGAAGAGAAAGTAGATGGAGGGACTTTTAGGTTAAAAAAATATAGTCATTCTGAACATTTTTCATTCAATACAATGATTACAGTACCAACAACTTCCAAGGACTAAAGAACAGGATTTATAATCTCCTTTGGGTGAAATGTGGAATAATTCCATAATGGAGCATTTTTCAGCTAAGAAAATAACAACATGTATTTTTTCAGGCAAATAAATGGAACCAGGAAAAATCATCTGGGTGAAGTAACAAAATGAAGACAGAAAATATGGTATGTATTCACTTATTGAGAGGATTCCTAATAGTTGGGGGATAAAGTAACAATAGGCCAGTAATTGTGACCAAACCAGTCTTCAACCAGAAGAAAGGGATGGCAGTTAACTGGGTTGTTGGGCCATGGCATCCAAAAAAAATTTTCAAGGAACCAAGGCTACTGATATTAAAATATGCTGCTCTGTTTCCTCAACTGATAGATCAGTGTCATGTTCTTGGGTCCACAGAGATGCTTCCTTCTGCATCAAATGAGATTGCATACAGAGACCCACATCTGATATTATGCAGAGAGAGACCTTAAAATACAAAGCTCAATGTAGGATTTCCCTTCTTTCAGAGCTCTGGGAAACCTGCAGAAGAAGAAACAGCAAGAGTGTCATAAGTAGAGGCAATTTAGGACACAAGGAGAACAATGCCCTGAGAATCAGGCCACAGAAGAGGATGATGAAGCCATACTTGATAAGACCTGACAAGCTACATTCTGAAAGAAGCTTGAGGAGGGCCTCCCCTATCAGGGAACTAGAGAAAGGGCATAGGGGTATATGAAGGAGGCTGGGGAGGGGAGGGACTGGAAGGAAAAGGAAGTGGGCAGCAGAGGGGATATAAAATGAACAAATCATAATAATAAATATACAAGAAAAACTGTGAACAAGGTGATGAAGTATAGATCTCTACATGAATGACGGCTTCTTCATGGGGGTGGTACCATGGTATAGCACGAATAAACTCGGTATTCTTTAAGGGACATTGCACTGAGATCATGTTCCAGTGAATAGATGAATAACACACACTTCAATTGAAGTATTTCAAAGAAAAATAATTAGTTTGATATATGGGTAGAAATTTGAACCTAGGAGCAATGGAAAAGGAGTGTAGTGTATATTATATGAAATTCTAACATAATCAAAAAATATGTTGACAATTTTTACACTGCCTTTTATCATTGAGAAAAGATTCCACTAATGGAGTGCAGAATTTGATATTGTAAGACATGCTTTTCAGGAATCATTATGTATCAGAGAATCCTAGGCATAAACTAGTGTTTACCCAGCTACCTCAGACCCCATGACTCAGGTGGCACTTCTGAACAGGCAGTTCTGGCACTAACCCTACTTTTAGGGGGTTTGTGTGGAGGACCACAGCAAGTGGTTATATGGCTAGGACACAGCTGCACTTGTGTCCTAGGCGTATAATATGGAACCATTTCTATGTCCTGAAGGACCAGTTTGAAGTGAAAGCCCCATGACCAGGACAGTTCCTTACTGACCACTGAGTAGGACAGAGCTACCAATCCAGCCAGGTCACCCAAGGCAACCCTTCTCATAGCAGGTTGGCAAAACTATTGTGGAAAATCATCAGGTGTCAAAGTGTTTATTGCCCCTCAGTTCTTCTTTTACTCTGACCCATCTTTCTCTGTTTCACCCAAAAGAGTCCCAGGAATTGTCTGGTTTCGTTCTCTTTCCCCTGCTCTTAAAGACTCAATATCCCTGGGAACCCAAGACCCTGCCATCCTATTATATTAATAAGGATGTGAAGGTACATTTATTGAGTACAGGAAAAACTGCTCAGTTCAAAGTCAAAACCTAGAAAATTTCATATCCAATACCACAGTTGGATACTACCTTGTCATTGGGTACATTCCTCTTAATCTCACATCACTTTGAGGCTTCCCTACTTAGGAAGCTATCTAATTAAATTAACACTGATTTTCATTTCCTACTTGACATTTTCACACAGGTAAATGGGAGAAAAGTTGTGGGATCTGGATAAAGGGATGAGATAAAGGCTTGTTGGGTTTCACAAGAAAAAGTCAGGTATGCACATAATCAGAGATAATGGACAGTGAAGAAAGTTTGTTTACTCATCTCCATGGAAACTTCAAGATTCTCTCAGGTAATGATTGGCTGAGAGTGAGAATGATGTCATGAAACAGGTGAAAATCAGTAAGAGTTTCAGGAGCCACTTATTAAAAGGGCCAAGTGGACAGCCTGCCTGAGAGAAAGGCTGAGGAGCGCTATATGCCCTATCATAGGGCAGCTGAAAGCACACAACCTAGAGATGACAGTTCCTGTGTCCAAGATTCTTAGTTTAGGAAAAGTGTCACATATTTCTTTCAAGTGGTCATTAATAAAATCATGTGTCCTTGATATGTGACTTTCAGATGATCACAGATTCCACTATTATTTTTTAATGTTCCTATATGTCCTCAGTCAGTAAATTACATACTATTTAAAATGCTCCCCAACCATACAGAAATTGTGGTACATCTACACAATAGAATATTGCTCAGCAATGAAAAACAAGGAAATCATGAAATCATTAGAATCCATGCACTCTGCCCAACAGTTTACCATAAGCCTCAGTATCTGCTTTGATATTATGCAGGGCAGAGCCTTTCAGAGGACCTCTGTGGCAGGCTCCTAACATTTTCCCTGTTTTCTCCTTCTTCTGATGTCCATCCTCTTTGTCTTTCAGGATGTGGATTAAGCATTTTAGCCAGTGTACACCTTCTTGATTAGTTTTTTAGGTGTAGAGATTTTAGTAAGTTTATCATATAGTATATGTCTACATGAGTGACTATATACCATGTGTGTCTCTCTGCTTCTGGGATAGCTCACTCAGGACAATCCTTTCCAGTTACCACCATTTACCTGAAAATTTCATGATTTTTTTTATTGCTGAGTAATATTCCATTGTGTAGATGTACACACAATTTCTGTATCCATTATTCAGTTAGGGGGGATCTGTATAGTTTGCAGCTTCTGGTTATTAAAAGTAGATCTGCAACAAACATGGTTGAGCAAATATCTTTATTGTGTACATGAGCCTCTTCTGGATATAGTCTAGGAGTGGTATAGGTGGATCTTGAGTAGGTGATATTCCTAGTTGTCTAAGAAATTTCCAGATTGATTTCCAGAGTGGTTGTTCAAGTTTACATTCTCACCAGCATTGGAGGAGGTTTCCACTTTGTCCACAAGTTCTCCAGCATGTGTTGTCATTTGCATTTTTGATCTTGTCCATTCTGATCGGTATAAGGTGAAATCTCAGGGTGTTTTTGATTTGGCTTTCCCTGATGGTTAATGACGTTCAACATTTCTTTAAGTGTTTTTCAGCCAAACAATATTCCTCTATGGAGAATTTTGTGTTTAGCTCTGTTCCCCATTTTTTAATTGCATTACCTGATTTGTTGCTTTTCAACTTATTTAGTTCTTTACATATACTAATATTAGCCCTCTGTCACATAGAAGCTTGGTGAAGATTTTTTTTCTCTATCTGTAGGCATTTGTTTTGTTTTGATGACAGTATCCTTTGCTTTAAAGAAGTTTTCCAGTTTTATGAGATCTCATTTACAATTGTTACTGTTACAGCCTGTTGCTGTCGGTGTTTTGTTCAGGAAGTTGTCTCCTGTGACAATGAGTTCAAGGCTCTTCCCCACTTTTCCTTATAACCGATTTAATGTGCCTGGTTTTATGTTGATGTCTTTGATCCACTTATACTTTAGGTTTGTGCAGGTTGATAAGTATGGATCTATTTGCATTTTTCTAAATGGAGACATCCAGCTAGACCAGCACCATTTGTTGAAGATGCTGTCTTTTTTCCATTGTATGGTTTGGCATCTTTGTCAAAACTCAGATGTCCATAATTGTGTGAGTTTATTTCTGTTTCTTCTATTTGTTTTCATTGATCCACCTTTCTGCTTCTATGCCAGTACTATGAACATTTTATTACTATTGATTTATAGTATACCTTGAGATCAGGGATAAATATACCTCCAGTTCTTCTTTTACATACACCAATATTTCTCTCTTTCAGCCAAAGAAGTCTCAGGAACTGTCTGGTTTCTTTTTTTTCCCTGCTCTTAAAGACTCAATAATCCAGGGAAACCTAAACCCTGCCAGCCTATTATATCAATAAGAATGTGAAGGTACATTTACTGAGTACACAAGTAACTTCTCAGTTCAAATTTACAACCTAGGAAATTTTAGATCTAACACTACAGTAGTAGACCAAATTGTCATTTGGTTCATCCCCCACATTCCCTGTTTTCTCCTTCTTCTGAGGTCCAACCTCTTTGCCTTTTGCAATGGCGATTGAGCATTTTAGCCAAATTTCAAGCAACCCAGCCTGCTGTTATTAAAACATGCTGCTCTCTGTCCTCAACTGATAGATCAGTGTCATGTCCTCAGATCCGCAGTGATGCATCATTTGGCATCAAGTGGAATTGCATTCAGAGAACCACACTCTGATATTATGCAAAGACAGACCTTAAAACACACAGCTCTAAGTGGGATTTCCATATGAAATTCTCCTTTCTGGCCACCTGTGGAAGAGGAGGCAGGAATAGTGTCATAAGTAGAGGGAATTGAGGATAAAAGGAAAACAATGGCTTGAGAATCAGACCATGGAGAAAGATAATTCAGGAAGCCTCGATGAGATCTGATAAGCTAGGGTCAGATATAAGGGGAGGAGGACCTCCCCTATTAGATAACTATAGAAAGTTCATAGGGACAGAAGAAGAAGGATGGGTGGGACTGGAAGGGGAAGAGGGAGGGGGCATTAAAAGGGATAAAAATTGAACAATACGTAATAAGTAAATATATAAGAAAAACTTTGATCAAGGTGATGAAGTCTAGAACTCTTCAGGACTGATGGCTTCTTCTTGGTGGTAGTGCCAGGGTATGGCAAGGATGAATTCAGTTTTCTTTAAGGGACTTGGTACTGAGACTCTGATCATGTTCCAAAGTGTATATGAACAACACATACTTAAATTGATGTATTTTAAATTTAAATAAAAAAAATGAGTGGCACATGGGTAGTAATTTGAAGCTGGGAGCAATGGCAAAGGATAGTAATGTATATTATATGAAATCCCCACATAGTCAATAAAAATAATATGTTGACAACTTTTACAATGACTTATAACATGGAGAAAAGATTCTGCTAAATGAGGACAGAGTTTTTCTTTATAAGGCATGCTTTCCAGGAACTCATTTTGTAGCAGAGAATTGTAGCCATGAACAAGTAGTTACCCAACCTCCTCAGACCCTATGAGCTCAAATGGCATGGTTAGGCCCACTACTGTGCCTAACTACCAAAAAGGATTGCTGTGAAGAAAAATCAGAGGGCACAATCAATGCAATTAGCAAGAGGTTTTTATTCACACCAGCATGCTGGAGCTAACTCTACATTCAGGCTAGAGTCAGCACTGACTCTCAGTAGCCTACAGTTTTTAAAGGGGCAGATGAGTGGATTACTGGCCTGACATCATGGGAGCAGATATAGTGTCTATTGTGGGAACCAGGTGCAGACAGCTAGACATCTGGGATTTCTGATATGTGCAGATTCAGCTATTGCGAAAGCTGGGAAAAGGATTAGTACATTTTGAGGTCACACTAGGCCATTGTTAAAAGTGGGAAAAGCAATTTGCTCATCCTGTGCTCTCTTTGATAAACAGGGCTAAGTGCCTTTAGTCAAAAGTTAAGCGGCTATTTAGGAGGAGAATTAGGACCATCTGGATCCATTGTTATTTTCTTCTGCAACCAGGTAGAGGTCTTCTCCTTATCTCCATCCACGCATATGGTTAGGCACAGGAGGAGCTATTGCATTCTCCTATTCTCTATAAGAGTACTGAGAGTATTCAAAATTACAAGTTATAAGGCTAGTCTGATTCTTTCATTCTCCTGTCCTTCTAGTAACTGCTTCAATCATGAAGCAGCTGTAAAATGGGGTTAGCCTCAAGAAGTTTCCCCTTTAGTATCTCATACTGTTTAGAAGTATAAGAGCTGGAGTACCCTCTTCTGGAACTGCTTCAGTGCAGACAAAGGGACTGTTGGCATCATGGGATAGAAAGGCTGAAATGCCAGACAAATGTTAGGTAATGACAGTTTTTAAAAGCTTCTGGTTAGTCCATTCTGATTGAAGAGACAGAGAGCAATGAAGTCAGCTTTCAGTAAGATCAGATTTTAGCTTGCACTCCATAGTTGATGTCAAAATAAAGTCATTCAAATGAAAATCTGCTGATACCGATTTAGTCTAGAAACAGAAGTTATTTTTTTTCTATTAAATGGGAAAAGTGAGGGATTCCAAGACCAGGAGAAAAACTTATCTGGGGTCCATTCGAGCTACTCCAGATCTAGGTCTCATGATTTATTTACTTTTCTGAAACTCACAAGAATTTTTAGCACACAAAAGGAAATATAAATTTAAAAAAACTTAAAAAGAGACACAAGAACAAATTTAATATAACAAAATTTTGTGAGTAATACTTATGACTATAACCAACGGAATGAGCATAAGTTCTTCTAAGCAATTTGTTTCAAAACCTCTATAAACAACTTTAAGTTTGTCTAAGATCTGAGGCTCTAACATTTTAACTGTAGGCCCTGTTGTTGGTAATCAGTCATTAAAAGAACTCAGTCATTTTTTTTGTACAGTAAGCATCTACTTTAGCATTCATTTTTATGTCATACTGAGAAGTTAGAAAGAAATACTTTAATGGCTTTAGTGCTAAATCTTGCATGCTTGGATCTTTTTTAGGGTTAAGATATTTCTTTGTCAAAGTCTACATCAGAAATGGCAGATATTAAGAATACCATAGTAACACCTATGGCTTTTAGGTCAGATGTACACACTAAGCAGATGTTTTTAGCATGATGAGAAAGACCTTTAAATTTATCTCCAGAAGACAACCAAAGTAAATTAAAACCTCAAACTTATGACTGAATAATAAGAAGTCAGTATTTTATTAATTTATCAGAACTTTATGGATCAATGTCAAAACTCTGATTTCATGAAATCTTAAGACAATATAAGCACAACAGCATCAGGAAGGGGAGAAATCTAAAATGTCTCCCATTTTAACATGCCTTAAATTTTTATATTTTTATAATTTATATTTTAAAACTTCTGTCTCTAATCTTTTTTTTTTTTTTTTACATTTATCAGCCCCGAAACATTTTCCCAGGCCAAACAATACTCTCTACATTTTTTAAAACCTAAACTCTTATATCTTTAGACCCTATGTAAACTTTATATCTAGCTATTTATTATAAGACACAGGCAACTACCATGAATCCTGTGAGCAAAGAAAGAAAGAAAGCCTGCATTTTTTTATTATAAGAGATCTAGCAACTAGTCGTTTTAACTAGCTAATGAAATGTCCAGTGAGCTAAAAGTGTATCTAATTGTCTTCTCCCTAGCTGCTAAGCTACCATTACCTTAGTGTAGCCATCAAAGTGATAAGAGACCTGAGAAGGATAAATTATAAGCTAAATAAGCATACCAATCCATGTGCCAATCAAAATGACATGGATGACCACTTAGTCCAACTCCTAGGCAGTATCCCTAGCTTCTGTGGTCTTATGGCATTCTGTGCAGAGGTGATCCAGCTGTAAGGCATAAAAGGTGAGAAGTTGCTTCTGTGGAAAGAGGAACATAAGAAACTGACCTCACCTCACCTCAGACAAAGTGAAGCAGTGACTCTGCAGGTGTCCATGGCTTTGTCCATGGCTTTAGCTGAGTCCTGGCTAAGACAGCTAAGGCAGTCTTGCCCAGTAGTTAGCTTAGCACAATCCAGAGTCACAGTCATCTGTCATTGTGCCCAAATTTTCTTGGAGACTTTGAGGGAGCTACTGCCAGGATTTTGGGACTCTCTGTCATAATAAGCTTATACATGTTAAAATGTCATATTCATCAGATCTCTAGCAAGCTTGAGGGCCAGCATATATTTTTTGTCTATCTCTATCACCTGCCTTAAACTGCATCCTATAAAACAGAATATTATAATCTCTAATTCTGGTATATTCCTTAGAAGCATTTTAGAACCAAATTTCAAGTAGATCTATATAGTCAAACTTTATACTTACCTATCCTAGGCTTAACCTCAAAAAAACTAAAAGTAAGTAAAGCTGAAGCTCATTCTTGTACCCAACTGCAGTACTTAGCATAACTTTAAATCTGCTCTTTCTGAACAAAAATCAAAGCAAAACTTTTAATCAGGCACAATTTATAAAGGGGCTAGCAAACCTTATTAATCTAACCATTTGCATTAAAACTAAACAGCAGAAAGCTTTGCACTTAGTACTAACTAGAGAATCGGACACACATGAGAGCCTTAAACAAAGATGAGAGTAAAACCATAAAGAGGCTCTATCATTATTATTATTATTGTTAGTAGTAGTAGTAGTAGTAGTAGTAGTAGTAGTAGTATTTTATCTCTGAACCAACATGGTGGTTAGCCACAGGTTGTCACAGGCTGTGGTTATGAGTATAAAATAGAGCCATTAGGTGTTGCTCATGGCAATTTTACCTCCCGTGGTACAGCAAGTTCGGTGAAATATTACAATTTTTCATGACTGAACGTTCTAACATTGTGATCAAATAAGTTTAGAACCAACTGCATAACAGAAAAGTACAGAACAATGTTAAACTATACAAATTATTCTGTCCACACCAAACCTATCAGATAAAATTTCTTAAAGAACATAGGAAAAGATCTTGCAATACAGAATTGCCAGGTCTTTAAATGAAGTAGAACATATTTTGAAGGTTTTTTTTTTTTTTGGTTGTTTGTTTGTTTGTTTTCTTATCACATTTGCAGGTGTAAAGAATCAAAGCAAATATCGTTCATATGCCCTCTGGCTTTACATACATATATGGACCTTTCATAACATCCTAAGTACCATAAGGTTCCTACCTTTATTCCTCTGACTTAATCAGACATTCTTGCTTTAGACAAGCTTTTTCTTTTAATATTTCTTGCTCTCTCTCTTGCTTTTCAGAGAACAGAAAAACTCCCATCAAAATTCTCCATGTGGGTTTTTTTTTTTCTTTTAGAAGTCTAGATTATATTAAACCATTACCATCTTGATATGATTCATTATAATACTTGCAGGTTTGTAAGGATTTTTTTTTTCTCAAACAGCATGGCTTGGTTTCATTTGGCCAATAAATACCAAACAAAAGTATTTTTTTAACTCCCCAAAGTGTTGGGAAACTGTCCCAAGTTCTCTATTAGACAGCCCAAGAGTGGTTATTGCTAAAATAAAATAAAAAAAAAACTTTAAATGTTTTATTATTAAAAAATGTTTTTGCAATATCAAAACAAATTACCCTCTTTAGGAGTGAATTTGTAAAGCATAACCATAATTTTAAGAGTCAGAAATAGATTTTAATCTCAAAATTTATCAGTGCAAAAATTAATCTTCAAAACCAATATTAATTTAAGACTCACCATTTTAGCCTAAAC
Source organism: Meriones unguiculatus (assembly GCF_030254825.1). Classification (NCBI taxonomy): domain Eukaryota; kingdom Metazoa; phylum Chordata; class Mammalia; order Rodentia; family Muridae; genus Meriones; species Meriones unguiculatus. Next base: position 7,450,317 of record NW_026843709.1, read on the forward strand.
CAAAACAAAATCATTTTGACTAAGAGGTCCTACAATCTTTGTTCTTTCCCTGAATCATAGCATGTGGAAATCTATATTGTTTCTTTTTAAACATTGCATTTATATACCTTATAAACATATAGGCACATATACATGTTTTAAACAAGAGTTTTAATTTAACCTCTCAATGTACCCAATTATTTTTGATAATATTAACCATTTAGGATAAGTTGAAAGCAATCCTATAATGGTCATATATTTAAACAGAGAAATAAAACTTTTTTACTGGATTTAGCTGTAATTTTATTATTTAAATTTTGTTAATTACAATTTATTTATTTTTTATCCCCCCCATAAGTCCCTCCCTCCTCCTCTCGAGATTCCACCCACCCTCCCCTTTCTACATGCATGCCCCTCCCCAAATCCACTGATAGGGAGGTCCTCCTCTCCTTCTTTCTGATCTTAGTTTATCAGTTATCATCAGAAGTGGCTGCATTGTCATCTTCTGTGGTAAGGCTGTCCCATCTCAGGGGGAGGTGATCAAAGAGCAGGTCAATCAGATTATGTCAGAGACAGTCCCTCTTTCAATTACTATGTAACCCACTTGGACTCTAAAATGCCATGGGCTACATCTGTACAGGGGTTCAAGGTTTTCTCCATGAATAGTCCTTGGTTGGAGTATGAGTCTCTCGGAGGTTGCCTGTGTTCAAAAATTCTTGTTCTGTTACTCTCCTTGTGGAGTTCCTCTCCAGCTCTTGCTATTTCCCAGTTCTTACATAAAATTCCCTTCACTCTGCCCAACAGTTGGCCATCAGGCTTAGCATCTGCTTTGATAGTCTGAAGGGCAGAGGCTTTCAGAGGCCCTCTGTGGCAGGTTCCTAGGTTGTTTCCAGTTTTCTTCTTCTTCAGATGTCCATCAACTTTGCCTTTCAGCATGGGGATTGAGCATTTTAGTTAGGGTCCTCTCTTTTCCTTAGTTTGTTTAGATGTACAGATTTTAGTGGGTTTATCCTATGTTGTATGTTTATATGAGTGAGTATCTACCATGTGTGTCTTTTTGCTTCTGGGACAACTCACTTAGGATGATCCTTTCCAGGTCCCACCATTTACCTGAACATTTCATGATTTTCTTATTTTTTTATTGCTGAGTAATACTCCAGTGTATAGTTGCAACACAATTTCTGCATCCATTCTTCAGTTGAGGCGCATCTGGGCTGTTTCCAGCTTCTGGCTATTACAAATAAAGCTGCTACAAACATGCTTGAGCAAATTACCTTTTTGTGTACTTGAGCCTCTTTTGGATATATGCCTAGGAGTGGTATAGCTAGATCTTGAGGAAGCGCTATTCCTAGTTGTCTGAGAAAGCAGCAGATTGATTTCTAGAGTGGTTGTACAAATTTACATTCCCACCAGCAGTGAGGAAGAGTTCCCCTTTCTGCAAAACCTCTCCAGCATGTGTTGTCACTTGAGTTTTTGATCTTGGCCATTCTGATGGGTGTAAGGTAAAATCTCAGGGTTGTTTTGATTTGCATTTCCCTAATGGCTAATGAGGTGGAGTATTTCTTAAAATGCTTCTCTGGCAATCGATATTCCTCTACAGAGAGTTCTCTGTTTAGCTCTGTTCCCAATGTTTTAATGGGATTACTTGGTTTGCTGCTTTTCAGCTTCATCAGTTCTTTATATATACTGGATATGAGTCCTATGTCAGATAAAGGGATGATGAAGATTCTTCCCCAATCTGTAGGCAGTAGCTTTGTTTTGATGATGGTGTCCTTTCCTTTACAGAAGCTTTCAGTTTCATGAGGACCCATTTGTTGATTGTTGCTCTTAGAGCCTGCTGTTGGTGTACTGTTCAGGAAGTTTTCTCCTGTACCAATGAGTTCTAGGGTATTCTCCACTTTTTTTTCTAGCCAATTTAATGTGTCTGGTTTTATGTTGAGGTCTTTGATCCACTTGGACTTCAGTATTGTGCAGAGTTTTTCTACATTTAGATATCCAGAAACATGGTCTAGAAACATTCGTTGAAGATACTATCTTTTTTCCATTGTACGGTTTTGGCATCTTTGTTAAAAATCAGTTGACCATAAGGGTGTTGGTTTATTTCTGTTCCATTGATCCACCATTCTGTTTCTATGCCACTACCATGCAGTTTTTATAACTGTTGCTCTAGAGTACATTGAGATCAGGGATGGAGATACCTCCAGAAGATCTTTTATTGTAGAGCTTTGTTTTAGCAATTCTGGGTTTCTTGTTATTCCATATGAAGTTGAGAATTTTTCTTTTCAGGTCTGTAAAGAATTTTGTTGGCAATTTGATGGGAATTGCATTAAATTTGTGGATTGCTTTTGGTAAGATGGCCATTTTTACTATGTTAATCCTGCTAAGCCATGACCATGGGAGATCTTTCCATCTCATATCATCTTCTAATTCTTTCTTCAGAGACTTGAATTTTTTTTTAAACAAGTCTTTGACTTGCTTGGTTAGGGTTACACCAAGGTACTTTATGTCATTTATAGCTATTGTAAAGGCTGTTGTTTCCCTAATTTCTTTCTCAGCCCTTTCGTCTTTTGTATACAGGAGGGCTACTGATTTTTTTTTTTTTTTTAGTTAATTTTGTATCTGGCCACTTTGATGAAGATGTTTATCAGCTGTAGGAGTTCCCTGGTTGTTATTGGGGTCACTCATGTATACTATCGTCATCTGCAAATAGTGATAATTTGACCTCTTCCTTTTCCATCTGTATCCCCTTGATCTCCTTGTCTTACTGCTCTGGCTAGGACTTCTGGCACTATGTTGAAGAGACTGGCACTATGTTGAAGAAATATGGAGAGAGTGGTCAGCCTTGCATTGTCCCTGATTTTAGTGGGATTTCTTTAAGTTTCTCTCAATTCAGTTTGATGTTGGCTATAGGCTTGCTGTATATCATCTTTACTATGTTTAGATATGTGCCTGTATCCCTGATCTCTCCAATACTTTAAACATGAATGGATGTTGGATTTTGTCAAATGCTTTTTCAGCATCTAGGGAGATTATCATGTGGTTTTTTTCTTTCAGTTTGTTAATATGGTGGATCAAATTGATGGATTTCTGTATATTGAACCACCCCTGCATTCCGGGGATGAAGCCTACTTGGTCATAATGGATATCTTTGTTGTGTTCTTGGATTCGGTTTGCAAGTATTTTGTTAAGTATTTTTGCATGAATGTTCATGAAGCAGATTGGCCTGAAATTCTCTTTCTTTTTTGAGACTTTGAGGTTTCATTACCAAGGTGACTGTGGCTTCATAGAATAAATTTGGTAATGGTCCTTCTGTTTCTATTTTGTGGAATAGTTTGAAGAGAATTGGTGTTAGCTCTTCTTTGAAGCCATCTGGTCCTGGCCTTTTTTTTTTTTTTTTTTTTTTTTTTGGATAGAAGACTTTTGATGACCGCTTCTATTTCTTTGGGGGATGTAGGACTATTTGGTTGATTTACCTGATCTTGATTCAGCTTTGGTAAGTCAAATCGATCAAGACAAATGTCCATTTCATTTAGATTTTCAAATTTTGTGGCATATAGACTTTTGAAGTAAGTGCTAATGATTGTTTAGATTTCCTCAGTGTCGATAGTTATGTCCCCCTTTTCATTTCTGATTTTGTTGACTTGGGTGATGTCTCTCTGCCTTTTAGTTTACTTGTCTAAGGGTTTGTTGATTTTGTTGATTTTCTCAAAGAAGCAGCTCTTGGTTTCATTGATCTTTGAATTGTTTCATTTGTTTCTAATTGATTGATTTTAGCCCTGAGTTTGATTATTTCCAGCTGTCTACTGTCTACTCTCTTTTGGTGTGTCTGCTTCTTCTTTTTTTAGGATTTTTAAGTGAGCCATTAAGTTGCTTGAATGAGCTGTCTCGAATTTCTTCTTGAAGGCACTTAGTGCTATGAACTTTCCTCTTAGTAGAGTTTTCATTTTGTCCCACAAGTTTGGGTATGTTGTTTCTTCATTTTCATTGAGATCTAGGAAGACTTTAATTTCTTTCTTTATTTCTTCCCTCACTCAGCTGTAATTTAGTAACAAGTTGTTAAGTTTCCATGTGTGTGTAGGCTTTTTGCCATTACTGTTGTTGTTGAAGTCCAGCTTTATTCCATGGAGATCAGACAAGATACAGGAGATTATTTCTATCTTCTTGCAGCTGTTGAGGCTTGCTTTGTGACCAACAATATGGTCTATTTTGGAGAAGGTTCCATGAGGTGCTAAGAAGAAGGTAAATTCTTTTGTGTTTTGGTGTAAAGTTCTGTAAATGTCTGTTAGGTCTATTTGATTCATGACCTCTGTTAGAGACATTGTTTCTTTGTTTAATTTCTGTTTTGTTGACGTGTCCTTTGTTGAAAGTGGGGTGTTGAAGTCTGCCACTATTAATGTGTGGGGATAAATATGAGTTTTAAATTTAATCAATGTTTCTTTAACAAATGTGGGTGCTCTTGTATTTGGGGCATAGATGTTTAGGATTGTGATGTCTTCCTGGTGGAATTTTTCCTTGATAAGTATGAAGTGTCCTTCCCCATCTCTTTTTATTAATTTTGGTTGAAAGACTGTTTTATCAGATATTAGAATGGGTACTTCTGCTTCCTTCTTGGGTTCATTTGCTTGGAAAGTGGTCTTCCAACCCTTTACACCCAAGTAATGTCTATCTTTGTGCCTTAGGTGTGTTTCTTGTATGCAACAGATTGCTGGGTTTTGTTTATGTATCCATTCTGTTATTCTGTGTCTTTTTATTGGAGAGTTGAGTCCATTGATTTTGCAAGAGATTAATGACCAGTGGCTGTTAGATCCTTTGATTTTGATGTTGGCTGTGGTCATAGGGTTGTGTGCTTGGTTGCTTTTTGTTTTACTGTAGTGGGATTATTTATTTCCTGTGTTTTCTTGAATGTAGCTAGGTTTCGTGGGTTGTATTTTCCCTTCCAGTGTCTTCCGTAATGCTGGATTTGTATGTAGGTATTGTTGAAACTTGTTTTTCTCATTGAATATCTTGTTTTCTCCTCTATGAGGACTGAGAGTTTTGCGGGGTAAAGAAGCCTGGGCTGACATCTGTGTTCTTTTACGGTCTGCATGATATCTGTCTAGGCCCTTCTGGCCTTCATAGTCTCTGTTGAAATGTCAGGTGTGTTTCTAATGGGTTTGATATTATATGTTACTTGGCCTTTTTCCCTTATAGCTTTTAATATTTTTTCTTTGTTCTGTATACTTACTATTTTGATTGTTATGTGACAGGAGAATTTTCTTTTCTCTTCAAATTTGTTGGGTGTTCTGTAGGTCTCATGTATTCTTATTGGCCCCTCCTTTCATTTCGGGAAATATTTTGTTGAAAATATTTTCTGGGCCTTGGAGAAGGGAGTCTTCCTTTTCCTCTATACCTTTTATCCTTCGGTTTTGTCTTTTCATATTGTCTTGGATTTCTTGGATGATCTATGTCAAGAATTTTTTGGATTTAACATTTTCTTTGACAGCTACATCAATTTCTTCCATTGCATCTTCCACACCTGAGATTCTTTCTTCCATCTCTTGTAGTCTATTGGTTATGCTAACCTCTGTAGTTCCTGTTTTCTTCCCTAAATTTCTTTCTCTCTGCCATTTCCTCCATTTGTGTTTTCTTTAATTTTTCCAATTCTATCATCAGTTCTTGAGCCATTTTGTTGATTTCCTTCAACTGTGTGACTGTATTTTCCTGTTTTTCCATCACTTCTTTCAGCTGTTTGTTTGAACCAACCTCTGTTTCTCTTATTTCATTCAGTCCTTTAAGCATTTCCTTTCTAAAGGCCATAAACTGTTTGGCTGCAGCTTCCTCTATTTCTTTACGGATGGCAATATTATGTTTGAGTTTATCTTTCTCTATGTCTTTACGAATCTTATTTGTTTCCTCTGTTATCATCTTCATGAGCATAATTTTTAGGTCATCTTCTTGGATTTCAGTTATGGTGGGGTGTCCAGGGCTACTTGCCCTCGGTAACTGGGTTCTGGAGATGCCATATTGCTCTGTCTTTTGGTACTTGAGCTTTTACCCTGGCCTCTACCCATTGTGCTATCTTAGGTGTTTGGGGTTATTTTCTGTTGTTTCCTGGGGATCCTGTGGTGGAGAAAATCCCCTTAGACTAAAGCTGATTTTTCTTGAAGGAAGTCTCCTCAACTTTTTGGTTATAGTCCCTGGATGACTGGTGTTTTTTTCAGGAGTTGCTACTTCTTCCCTCAGGGATAGAGACTTGAGTGGTAACTGTGGTCTCTGTTAGCTGAGAGGGTTCTCCTCTCACCCAGGGTAGTCTAAAAGATAGCTGTCCTTTTTCTGTTTTTTTTTTTTTTGTTTTGTTTTGTTTTGTTTTTTTGCTGTAAATTTAATGATCAGCTGCTATGACACAGTTGAACATCTGGTAAGCAACAACTCTTTGTGGCTGTGACTGGAGCACAGCTGAGTGATGGCAGCTTGGCCCCACTTGTCTTCTAGACTTTTTCCAGGGAAGGACTGAGTGATTTAAGTCTATATAGTTTCCTTCCTTCCATGTGGATTCTCTGAAGACAGGGACTCCCAGTCTCTTTTTTCCTGGGGTGCACTGCTCAGTCTCCTCCAGCTAGCTGGTGTGCAGAAACTGCCTGTGTCTGCCCTTCCAGCTTTTGGGAGCCTGGGTGTCTCCCTAAACTGCTGGTCAGAATGAAAGTCCTCCCAGCGCCACCATCTTGCCCTGCTGATCGATTTAGCTGTAATTTTAAACATTACAGTCCATCCCCATGCTGTGCCATGCAGTTTGCAAGCTGCCATTTACTAAAGCCCATAGGAGGAGGGGCGTGCACTTCTGAGTGGTTAGATGCTGCTTGTTGCTGAAGGAGAGGAGGAGCTCCTGCTGCTGGCTCCCTCTTAAGGCAGGTCTCCAGCCCTCATTCCTGCTTAGTTCTTTGTGTGCCATTCCCCTCCCTGGCAGCACTCACTTTTTCTTTCTTTTTTTGATTAAAATAGATAAATTGTGAACCCTAGTTTTAATTTTACACCAATAGTTCAGGGCCAAATTTAGAGATCTTAATTTAAACTGCCCCACGTCCAAAAAACTTTGTCAGTTCATGTCTAACAATTAAAACAAACAATAAAACAAAATAGTAACAATAAGGAAACCAGAACACAAGTTGTCTAGTGAATGATGTTGACACCAGGGGTTACCTTGGTAAGCTTAGTTGGGGTCCAAGGTATACAATTGGAGGAGTGGAATCTCTCCATCTCCTCCTCTTCCTAGGGCAGTCCTCCAGACTGTCCTGGACAAATTGTTGGAGAAGCAGAGTCCCTCCATCTCCCTCCTGGGGTACTCAAAGTATCCTCTAGACTTTCCCCACTAAACTGAGAGAGCTTGAACATCCCTGGGGGACTCCAACTACAAATGCCCGTGAGCAAACCAAATTCAAAATCAAGCACAAAAAAAAAAAAAAAAAGAAATCTGACATTGCACTGTCAGAGTCCACTTAAATGAGAATTTCAAAGCAAACTTGGAACAGGCAAATGACAAACAATAGCAGAACAAATATGTAACAGAAAAGAGACAGGGACAGACAACAGCCATGCTACCTACTAGAAACTTGAGCTAGTTTCTCTGATAGCCAAAGTCCAGATTTACCCTCAGCACCTCTATTCCCCAGCAAAGCACCATGCTGTTAGGCCCAGCAAGGAGCCTAACTACCAAAGAGGCTGGCTGCAAAGGAAACTCAGAGGGCACAATCAATGCAATTAGCAAGAGGTTTTTATTTACACCAGCATGCTGGGGCTAACTCTACAATCAAGCTAGAGTCAGCACTGATTCTCAGTTTTTAAAGGAGCAGATGAGCAGTTTACAGGCCTGACATCATGGGAGCAGATATAGTGTCTATTGTGGGAAACAGGTCCATTCAGCTAGACATCTGGGGTTTCTGATATGTGCAGATTCAGCTATTGTTAAAGCTGGGAAAAGGATTAGTACATTTTGAGGTCACACTAGGCCATTGTTAAAAGTGGGAAAAGCAATTTGCTCATCCTGTGGTCTCTCTGATAAACAGGGCTATGTGCCTTTAGTCAAAAGTTACGGGGCTCTTTGGGAGGAGAATTAGGACCTTCTGGATTCACTGTTATTTCCTTCTGCAACCGGGTGGAGGTCTTCTCTTATCTCCATCCATGCAGATGGCTAGGGTCAGGAGGGGCTATTACATTCTCCAGTTCTCTGGAAGAATACTTAGAGTATTAAAAAATACAAGTTATAAGGCTAGTCTGATTCTTTCAGCACCTCTGAAGAGGCATTCCTGGCACTACTACTTTTAAAGGAGTTGTCTGGAGGACTGAATAAGGAAATACCACTGCTCTTGAGTCATAGGTATATAACTGGGACCTATTTCACTGTCCTGAAGGCCCAATTTTAAAAGTAAACACCAGTACCAGGAGAGTTCCTTACTGACTACTGATTAGGACCAGCCAGCCAGGTCAGCTAAGGCAAACCTGCTCATAAAGGTTTGACAACACTAATGTGAAACAGAACCATCTGTCAAATAGTTTATTTCCCCTCATTTCTCCTGTTACATTCACAGATTTTCTGTTTCAGCCAAACTAGTCCCAGAAATTGTCTGGGTTCTGAAGGAGTCTGATAATTGGATTTCAGCCTCCTGGCCATGGCAGATGCTGGTCTTATCTAAGTTCCATGTCTCAAAGACTGTCCTTGATGGTGTCTGCATGCTGTGTGTTCTGTGCTTGAGAAGAAGAAAGCAAGCTCCATGCAACCTTGGGAAAAGCAGCAGCAAACTTCATGTAACCTTGAGTGAATTCCTGGATGTCTTCCTAGGTGACACTGTGAAAAAAGTTTTGCTTCTACCCTTTGCTTTATAAGTGTTGTTTGCATGTTCAGTAAATTGAGACTTGGTCAGGAATCTATCTTGTCACCATTCTTTCACATCTCTGTCCACCCATTTACCCATCCTCCTAGGTGGACCCTGTTTGATTAGCCCGCAGGACAGGTCAGGTGGCATCTGAACAAGGGACCTTAAAAATGAGGGGAAATATGAGAAAGGATTGTGTTTGGAGCTCTGGATAAGTAAGAAAAAGTGCTTCAAGATGGCTGCCCATCTCAAGGAGGAAGACAACGTAGGCAGACAGGGAAATCCTGGGGCAGAAAAATAGCAGGGAGATGTTGATGAGGACTTTAAAGTCAATGCTAATAAAAGAAAGGAAATGGGAAAAAACACCCTTTTCTCCTTTAGTTTGTAAATGAAGTTTGTTCCTGGTTCCTAGTTGAAGGTACCATCAATCTGGAAACTTGGGAAAAGGAATCTCACAAGCTAAAGAATTACTTGGGGAAATTAGAGCAACCAAACAGGCAGAAAATATAAGTGCTTCTAAAGTTATTTCAAATGTTCATATGGAGCTCAAACAAATTTGTGTAATTTGAGAGCATCAAATAATTTAAGAACTAGATAGTGAGGATGAAACGAAGTCAGAGGAAGAAACTGCCAAGTCTCATAATTGAGACTGGCCTCCTGTGTGCTCTGCCCCTGTGGCTTTCCCTGCCACATTTGCAGGAGATATGGGACCACTGTAGGAGGATATTCCTGTTCCCTAAGAGAAAGTCCATTTAGAAAGGGAACAAGTTCAGTTATTAAGGGAATTAGAGAAATTAAAATTACAAAATAATAATAATAATAATAATAATAGTAGTAGTAGTAGTAATAAATAATAGTAATAAAATTGGATTGTTTGCACTGGTAAATTTTAAAGTCTGGTTTTGACATTAAAAATTATAAATGTGTTTCATGATTTCACTCCTAAAGAGGATGCTTTCTTTTAATATTTCAAAAACAGGTTTTAAAAAACATTTAAATGTTTAAAATTAGGTGCCACAGTTGTTTTCTTTGTCTCTGTTTTTTGGTTTTGTCTGCTAGCTTCTCTTTTGTTTTCTTGTTTTGGTTTGCTTGCAAGGTCTGGGAAACTTGGAGAGTTTCCAGTCTGGTCTAGGGAATCTGGAGGATGCTCTGGTTTCCAGAGAAGAGGTTCAAAAGATTTGACTCCTTTTTGGACTAGGAGAAAGGGTATCTGGGACTATATTCTGTGTGATAAGAGGTCTTCCAGAGCCTACTCTCTATCTGGAAGCTGTGGAAAGTGTTAAAAACTAAAAATAGATGAAGCAGGGGGACAACTGATATTCTCTGTGAGAAGTTTATTAGGGAGGTATGGAAGAAGTGGGTAGCAGGGCATGGTGGGGAAAGGGAAGGGGAAAGAAGGGGGTGGGGCACCCCAGAGAGAGAGAAGAGTGTAAGAGTAAGAGAGAGAAGGGGCAAGAGAGGGGCATTTGTCGGGGTGGGCCATTTCAGTCTGAAGGTAACCAAGCCCTCCAGGTGTATCACCTGGCTGGCTGAGGACACATGATAGGTTTCTGGGCAACCCAGAAGCAGGCTGTGTTCCAAAATACTAACAGAAAGGGCCATGGGGGCTCTGCTCCTTCTGGAATCTATGTGTGTGGAGGGGACTAATGAGGGGGTGCAATCCTTCTGGAATCTATGGGATTTATGTCCTGTAGGGGCTGGTCAAGTTGTGGTATTTGGGTTACTTCAAGGTGACAATGTCATATATCTACATTCCTTATATATCTCTCTGTGTGTGGACATTTATCTGTAGACTTGGATATATTTAGATATGAGAAAATTTGAATCAATGCCTCTGAGTTTGGTCCTGGACCATCGGAGTTAAATTCTATAATAAATTTTTAAAGTTATCAGGAATTTTAAAATAGTAACCCTTGGGCAGTCTAACAAAGAACTTAAAACAGTTTCTCAAATCTTTACAAAAAAAATTGGTATTTATTTTATTAAGTTTACAAAGTAAAACCAATCCATGCTGTTTAAGCCTTTTAAACAAAAACTTCAGTTTTTACAATATATTCATATAAAAAACAAGACAAAACCTACAAAATATGATGTTCTTTTTAAAAGGCTGGAGATTCTTCAGTGCAAAATGTTTCCTCATACTCTTTTACAGGGAAAAAAAAAAGGACTGCAGTTACTTGTTAGCCCAGGGTTGTGCAGGGTTATATATTCAGATCACTGTTAACGATTACATAAAATATATGCCTGGCTGCCAGTACCTAAATAAATTATTTAATGCTGTTTATTTCTGTCCTATAGATTTTGTACAGCCAGAATAGTTCATTTTTGCTGAGGGAGACAGGCTAAGTTTAGTTCTCTGTTTAATGTTCAATAAACTTTTGTATTTTATTACTGTTAAGTTTTAATACACTATGACAAGATTAATAAGATTTGCTAGCCCCTTTATAAATTAAGTTTAATTAAAAGTTTTGCTTTGATTTAATTTAAAAAGAACATATTTTGCTAAAGATTATACTTGAGTACAAGATTGAGATTTACCTACTCTCTTTATTGAGTATTTTTTTTAAAGTTAAATCTAAAATTGGTAACTATAAAGTTATCCTTTATAGATCTACCTGAAATTTAGTTCTAAAACATACATTTGAAAAGTATGCCAAAATTGAGGTTATAACATCCTCATTTATAGGATGAAGTTTACAGCAGATGCTAAAGCTAGACAAAGAGTAATTCAAATATGCTGGCCCTCAGGCTTGTCAGAGATCTATAAATATGACATTTTAATATATGTAAGCTTATTATGACAGAGTCAAATCTGTTGAGGCAAAAAACAACATATTAATTCAGTTTTTATAGGTGCAACATATATTTTTTTCCATTTAATACATAGTTAACAATATTTACTGATAGTTAATATTTGGTATTTACTAATGGTTCATTATCTGGTGTTGCTACCTATGCTTATAAGCTAAAAAAAATCTTTTCAGGTGTCTAACACATCTGTGCAAATAGAGTAGTTATCTGGAGTATTGGCTGTGTTTCAAAGTTTTAATCAGCAGTCTTTGAACATTTTTACAGATACTGCATATGTAGACCATGCTTTGCCTAGGTTAGAAACTGCAGGTCAAATTCAGACAATTCTCCTGCTGAAATTTTATTTTTATAAATTCAAAATTTGATACAAAAAACCCTTTCCCTTTTTTATAGGACAATTGAGGGCTCATTCTAATTAGCCAGGACCCCTATATAAAGAAAATACATTGGCAGATAAAGTCACCAAAGTTTATTGTTCACAGTTAAAAAGAGCCCAGGATGCACATAATATGCATCATCTTAATAGTCAAACCTTGAGACTTATATATGAATTTACGAAGGAACAGTTTCATAGTATAGTCGAGGCTTGCAGTATTTGTCCTCAGTTTGGGCCTGTTCCTCAATTAGGAGTAAATCTTAAAGGATTGGTTCCAAATAAGATTTGGCAAATGGATATTACTCATATTCCTGAATTTAAACAATCAAAACATTTACATATTTGCATAGAAACCTAGTCTGGATTTATTTTTGCCATTTCTCAACCAGGAAAAGCTGCAAAGAATGTTATTGCTCATTGTCTACATCCTTTTAATGTTCTAGGAGTCCCCAAGCAATTTAAAACTGACAATGCAACAGGATATACTAGCAAATATTTTAGAAGATTTTGTCAACAGTTAAATTTTTCTCATATAATTAACACACAATCCCTCAAGGACAAGAAATGGTAGTGCATGCCCACTAAACATTTAAGGTTTATTTGAAAAAAAAAAAACAAAGAAGGGGGTGCTACTTCCCTGGACACATCTTAATCATCTTAATCATGTTCTTTTTGTTATGATTTTTTTTAAATTTGAGTAAGCATGGTAAATCTGCAGTAGATGGATTTTGGCATACAGAAACAAAGAAAACCTTTGCTAAAGTAAAATGGAAGGACCTGACCCTGTACTCATATAAAGAAGATCTGTTTTCGCAGGTAAATGATGCAGCTCAAAGGCTACTAGTAAGTTTGGTGTGACTAGTGGATGAGGAGTTTTCTTCTGACATTGATAATGATGTCAATTAAGACCCCTCTAGTCAAGATGACTGTTTATTTGGAGTACATTCCTAATCCACCTCTACTACATCCAGTTTCCTAGGATGATGCAGAAGTCCTTGTTTATGTCAGCAATACTTGGTTGATGGTTTTTCCTGCTTTTGAAGGAACACAAGTAAAACAGACCCTTAACTTTTTAGGAATAGGAAGAGGTCATCCTCTTTGCTTTACCAGAGAGAGTATTCATCAGGACTGCTTACCAATCTCTCTTGTCCAGGTTGGAATGCCTACTTCTCTAAAGATGGGGTGGCAGCTGAAGCCTCCCTTTGCAACCAGGCAAAGTGGAACATTGGAGGGATATTATTGTACCTTTCTACAGGAGTTAAGGGTGACAGTTTTACATCTCCAATGAGTTACCCACCCTGGGAGAAAGGGGATCAATGAACTTGTCCTCAAATGATGATTCCGTGGACAAGATGTATCAGAGAAAGGGCCCCATCTATACCTGGAACAATGACCCTGTATTTACAGTCCTGGACTGGAGTGCTCTATTGCTAAGGGTATTAAGAACTTGGCTTCTGGTAAAGGCAGTCAAAATTCCTTTGTTTTAGAAAAAGCTGTTAGTGCTGGACTTTTGAGGACTCCAAATAAAATTTGGCAAATTGGGCCTGCATGGGGTTATTTAGGCATTCTCTCTGGGAATGCAAGTAGCTTTGCTAAATTAATCAAGTATACTTATGTTTTGGCATGCATTAATCCTCCTTATTTACTGCTAATTGAAAACATTGTAGTAAGACATTATAAGAACAATGATACCTATTCAATTGAATATATATATTACAATCTTACGAATTGTGTTCATGCTGACAATTATGCTTTCAATATTAGTTGTTAAGCAACCTGCTTTTGTTATGATTCCTGTTAGGGTTTCTGTTTCTTGGTATAATGAAACAGAATTTAATTGGACTCATTTTCAGAAGCACCTTGCTGGTATTTGGTCTAGTAAAGACTTCTCATTGGACATGTTAACAATGAGCTATAAGATTTATGACATAGAATCTGCCAAGAAACCTAGGTTAGAATTCTCCAATACATCCTGCAATATATTTCCTAGACTCAGGAGGTGCTTTCCATCTTTGTCTCTGTGCTTAGGATGGGACTGATACTTTTAGCTTAGTGCTTATGTGTTTGTTGGCCTATGCCTGCCTGCCTTATGTGTTACACTTCCTTCTTCAACAGCTTCAATAGATGCAAGTGCAGTTGTATTAATTTAAATTAAAGATCTCTAACAACTCATTTGATATGGAGGTAAGTCAACGATGATATAGAGTAAAATTGTGGTTTTTCCAACCACAAAAAATTATTTAAAAAAATCATAAAAATTGCATCTGAGACCTTGATGTGATGATGAGTAAGGACAATGTACATTTTGCCAACCTAAGACAGGCTCACCATAAAATGAAGAAGGGAGAACTGAAGGAGTCTGTTAATTGGAATTCTGCCTCCTAGCCACTGCAAATGCAGGTATTATCTAAGTTCCATGCCTCAGAGACTGTACTTCGTGGTCTCTGCATGCTTCGTGTTCTGAGTCTGAGAAGTAGATAGAAAGCTCCATACAACCTTGGGAACCAGAGAGCAAACTTAGTGTAACCTTGAGAGCATTCCTGGTTGCCTTGCCAGGTGGCACAGATGTGTTGCTACTGAGAAAAAAAATTGCATGTAACCTTTGCTTTATAAGTGTTGTATGGACATTCAGCAAAATGAGACTTGAACAGGAGTCTGTTTTGTCTCCATTCTTCCAGTCTCTGTCCCCCAATTTACACTCCCTCGTTCAGGTGGACCCTACAGGCCTATCAGGTTACCTTTTCTCATCCCTGCCCTTAAACACTCACTGTCCCTGGGAACCCTAGACCCTTCCCAATAAGAATATCAATAAGAATGTGAATGTACATTTAATCAATATGCCAGTAACTGCTCAGTTCAAAGTCACCACCTAGGAAATTTCAGACACAAGACCACAGTTGAATTACTTCATGCAAGAAGTTAAAGCCAGTAAAAATTTCAGGAGCCAGTTATTAAAAGGGCCATGTGGACCGCTTTCTTGAAAGAAATGCTGAACAACTGTACATATTACAATCTGGGAAGCTGAAAGCACACAACCTAGAGATGACAGTTCCTGTATCTAAAACTCTTAGTTCTCAAAAAGTGTCATATATTTCTTTCAAGTGGTCATTAATAAAGTTACATATCCTTGAAATGTGAGTTGTACATTATTACAGATTCCATTATCATTTCTTAAATGCACAGATATGTACTCAGGGAATTACTTACCAGGAAAATGCTTCCTGATCAAGGCAATTGTTTGCACAAAAAGTTTTTAATTGGGATGTTGCTTATATTTTTACAGAGACCATCCATCATGTCCAGTCAGCCAGCAGTCATCTTGTTGTAGTCCTTCAGCAAAATTGAGAGTTTTTCATACTAAACCACAAGTGGCAGGATAAAAGAGGGAGACTGAGAGAGACATCAGAGCTAGAGAGACAGATTCATAAGTAGAGAGACAGAGTCCAACATAACAAGTATATAAGTAACATAGACCGAGACAGGGACTCCGTTGTGCCTGGTCATTTTCATTGGCATATCAACCTGAAAGAACAAACTTGTATAAGATAACTACAAAAAGAATGTATCATCTAACAAGGCCATACCTCCTAACCCTAACCAGACATTTTCCCACTGGGGTCTCCACATCTAAATATATGATCTTCAATGTGACATTGCAATTCAAATTACCAGGAAGTAGAAGAGGATGAAGGGACTTCTAGGCTAAAAGAAAATAATTATCCTGATAGTTTGTCATTCAATACAATGGTTAAAGTCCCAGCCACTTCCAAGTTCTGAAGAACAGGACTGGCAACATCCTTTTGGAAAAACATGGAATATTTCCATAACTGATTGTTCTTCAGCTAAGAAAACGACATCATGATATTTTCAGGAAAATGAATGGACCCAGGAAAAATAATATTGTATGAAGCAACTAAAATGCAGAAAGAAAATATGTTACATATTTACTTATTATGAGGACTCCTTGTAGTAGGAGATAAAATTCCAATAGGCCATCTACTGTGACCAAACCAGTCTTCAAAATGAGGATTGAGTGGCAGTTAAATGAGTTGTTGGGCCAGGGCATCCTACACTAATTTTTAAACAAACCAGGACCTTGTTCTTAAAATATGTTCTCTGCCCTCAACTGATAGATGAGTGCCATGTTCTTGGATCCACAGAGATGCTTCTATCTGCATCAAATGAGATTGCATAGAGAGAGACCCAAGTCTGATATTATGCAGAGAAAGACTTTAAAACACACAGATCTAAATGTGATTTCTACACTCAGAGCTCTGGGAAGCCTGCAGGAGAGGAGGCAGGAAAGGCATCATAAATAGAGGGAATTGAGGACACAAGGAAAATAATACCATGAGAATCAGGCCCCAGAGGAAGATGATGCAGCCAGACATGATGAGTCCTGATAAGCTAGCATGAGATAGAAAGGGGAGGAGGACCTCCCCTATGAGAGAAGTAGAGGAATGGCATAGTGTTCAAAGAAGGAGGGTGGGTTTGACTTGAAGGAGAAGAGGAAGAGGGCAGTGGAGGGGACACAAAGTGAACAAATCCTGAAAAATTAATGCATAAGGAAAACTGTAATCAGTGTGATGAAGTATAGAGCTTTTCAGGCCTGATGAATTCTTCTTGGGGATGGTTCCATGGTATGGCAAGAATGAATTCAGTTTTGTTTTAGAGACTTGGCATTGAGACTCTGACCATGTTCTAAAGTGTTTATACAGAACACATACATCAATTGATGTATTTTATAGGGAAAAAAATACTGTGAGAAATGTGTAAGAATTTGGACCTGGGAGCAATGGAAAAGGAGCGTAATATATATTATATGAAATTACCAAATAATCAATGAACATAATATGTTGACACACCCCCTCCATCACATGGTCATTTCTGTAGCTAGATATATCATTGGACCATGAATCAGACAATTCCAGTCAAGTGAGAGGACGCGACTAAAAACTTTTGTTCAAAGACAGTACAATACAGCAGCAAGAGCATGTATGTCCTCCTTGAGAGTAGTCAAGGGCTACTGTGGTTGGAGAAAATAAGTCTAAGGACCTCTTCTGAAATTGTTTGAGGACGGTGTCAGTCTTCTGTGATGGGTTAAATTAGTCCTGAGGGGGCATATCTAAATATTAATGGAATTAGAAGCTTGGGGATGTAAACTGTCCTTGTTCTAGAAGTTAAGGCTCAGGCTTGCTATGACTTCATAGAAATTCTACTTTTCACTGATTCTAAAAGACTTGTATTTGTCATATTTTGGGACATTGTTGTAGTCTGAGGCCCCTTGTTTCTCCAGTCATGTGTCAGGACAACTTCAGTCACAGGATGCTGTGATAACCTTGTTGTGCTGTGTATGTTTGAAGTCCATTTGGGCAGTGAGTGACTATCTGAGGTTCCCTTGTTTTCAAAGAAAAGATTTGTGTATGACCTGTTGAACACTGGGGAAAGTGTGAAGCCCATGATATAAAGCAGTTAGATGTAAAACACCCTCAACTTATTGGTGAAAGATGTGAGGCATATACTTTTTTCTATACAGATAAGCCTGAGGTTACTCGTGTTATTGGGGGAAACTCTAAAGGCTCCTAATTCTAAAGGGACAGGTCAGAAGCCCCCTTTTCTCCATAGTAGTTTGGATGATCTGTGGTTCTGAAGTGCTGAGTCTGAATGCTGCCTGAGAATTAGTGGCCTATATTGGGATTCCTTGTTTATAATGCATATGCCTGAAGCCCATTTGAGCCCTTCAGGGGTTTGAAAAAGTGAAAGCCCTTCTGGTTCTGAAGGAAGGAATAAGTATTAACCCCATTGTCCTATACACAATTTGTAGTATACATGGATAGAAAGATTAAGTGTTAGGTAACCATGAACAAAGAGAATTTTGAGGCCAGTGTTACTCAGAGGCACAAAGTGTCATACTCTGTTGGGGAAAGCAGAAAGTCCAAAATGTCTCATGGCTAGCTGGAGAAGAACAACAGTCAGTTTGGGAATTAGAGAAGGCCTGAACATTTCCAGATCTGATATTCATGGGAATCTAGAACTTCCATATATTGTAAGCATGGAAGGTCAGATGAATCTGCAAATGCAAAGAGGCAGCTCCCACCTAGGTTGACTGAAAAATTCAGCAGAATACTTTGACACATGAAGGACATGGATTCTTCTTTTCTGCTGACCAAGTTTAAGGCACACATTCTGGGTTTGGGGCCCTGCTGACTATTCTAAAGCCCCGGAACATCAGACACCTTGTTCCTGCTTATTGGAAAGTAGTCATGAGGTCAGTGGGTCAGAATAAGAGGAACTCAGAGCACCTTAGGCACAGGGAATCCTTTTTGTCACCCATTAAGTTAGATGAAGTAGGACTAGAGTCACACCAGTCAGAGGAAGCATATGTTATTATTTTTGGTGTATAAATTGTGTAGTATTTTCTTGTAGGTAAAAATTGTGAGTTCTTCTTCATCACCATGTAGCACAAGCTTTGCCTTTATTCAGAGAGCCTAACCAATGCTTCATTGTCCATCTGAGGCTTCTAGGAATGAAATAGGTAGGCTTTGCTGATGGTTGTTGGTTAGAAAAATTTTCAATTTCCATTGTTTATATGGACATAGTGTGAAAAACTATGTGGCTGCCCTTTGGCATGGGGCTCCCCTTTGCGCATCGCTTCTCTCTTTCTTGTAAAGCATGTGCATGTTTCTAGTATTTTTCCATAGAATCCAGGTGTCTGTCATTCACTTGGTGAGAAGAGCAAGGTTTGACACCCCCATGGGGATTGTCTTCATCTGTAGAGGTCTTGAAGTCTTCTTGTTCTGCAGGAGAAGTTTGGGTGGCTCCTTAGGTATAGGTTTTATTTTTCCTAGTAAGAGAAGTATGTCTTGGTGTCCCATGGGGAGAAGCAAAATGTCTAAGTTTCTCTTCATGAAACAGAGTATTTCCCACACTTTTCTGTGTAGAGATTGAAGGTGCTATGCTTTCTTCTTTTTTTGGATTCTGACCCCCTTTTGCAGATGAAGCACATATGAACCTTCTCTTTGATGAAAGGAATGGTTTGCAGCACACACATTCTGAAAGGTAATATTTAAAATCTGGTTTGTCAGAGGGCAGCCCTTTCGATTTATTTTTTTTTGTAGATTTGGAAGTTGTAGGGCTACCTTAGAGAGAGGGAGGGCTTCTGAGACACTACAAATGAGATCTTGAGGATCTGCAAAATCCATGGCAGAAACAGAAATGGAAAAGCACACACTGGCCTCAGGTTTAAGTAATGCACACCTTTTGTAAGAAATGGAAGTCCTTTCCCCCTTTTTGAAAAAAATGGCAAACACTTGAACCTTCATCTGATTACACAGGTTTTGATCTTGTATACTTCTTCAAATTAGAATGCCTGGTGCCACCTCACGGGGATGGAGATGGTGGACATCTGCAATCTTATTTAGGAGATGTACTAGATCTAAAAGGTCAATTCTGATGATGTTGGGAGTGAGACACTCCTTGGAGGAATTGAAATAAAACTTGACTCCTTTTTGACATACGGGGAGATGTGAGCTTTCTTAAGTAAAACAAAAAGATTTTAACCCATTGAATTCTGGAAAAGAATTTCTGATAATTGTTTTAAGAAATGTTACATTTCTCAATATCCTTGTGGTAGAATTAGAAAGCCTAGGGTTTATTTTGTTATAAGGGTAATGTCCCAGACACTCATCATGAGCAGTCAGAGGAATAAATTTTCCCTTTGAACAGATAGACAGTCCCAGAAACTCTGTTGAAAAAGAAGGTTCCTCAGTTTCCTGGGTAGATGGCCTAAGTTCTAGTGGCCCTAGGGCTGGTTTACAATATCCCAGAGTTTTTGGAGAGCTATTGATGTTCCCAGAATCTCTTGGTCACATACAGAAAGGCCCAGCACACCTTCATGATATTTCAAAAGTCCCTGAGTATTTGGCACAGATGGCACAGGTTCCAGAGTCTTTGACACAGAGTCTGAAGACTTGCAATTGGCTTGCGTAGATGATAAAGTTTCTCATATCTCTGGAGTAAGGGGTAGAGGTTGCAAAATAGGCACTGAAGAAGGTGGAAGTCCAAGAGAACCTTGGACAGATAGTGAATTTATATCATCTCATGGGGAAGAAATTATATTTCTAGAGTGCTTTGGGAACATAATGATGTTCTTACTTCCCCCCAGTGAAGATTCAGAATTTACAAGATCTGCTGAATCAGAGAATGAATGTCCTAAAACCTCTTGTTTCAAATAATGTCCTACAGTCTCTTGGGATTACAAGGAGGGATGAAAGTTTAAGAGGTACTTGTGTTGATATATACAGCTCCTGTTGCCCTTATGTAGACAATGGCTTTCCTCCATCATTTTGCTGATGTGGTGAATCTTGAAGAGTCATTTTTTCACTGGAAGACAATTTCTGAAAACCTTGATCTGTCAGAGGTCTTAAAAGCCCCATTTGAGATTGAGCAATTTTCACAGACTGTTGGCCAGATACGTAAGAGTCCAGAGTTTCCTGGACCAATGTTAATGGTGCTAGTATCCCTTGGTCATATATGAAAGGCCATACAACACATTGAGCATTTATCGGTGCTTGTTTAATAGATGCACAAAGTTACTAGAATCCATGAGAAAGAATCTGAAGTTTAGTTAATGTCTTGGGAATATGGTAAAGGTTCTGATGTATTTAGGGTAAACTGGAAAGGACTCAGAGTCCCTTCCAAAGGACCATGTCTCCCTAGAACACATTGAGCAGATGGTGTAGGTTCTATAGTCCCTTGGGCAGATAATCCTGTTTATAGAGCATCTTGGGAAAGTGTTGATGTTCCTCTAGTACCTTTTGAAGATGGAGAAAGTCCAAGACCTGCTGGATCGTATAATGAATATGGTAAAACTACCTGGGTTACAAAAGGGCCTAGACACCCTTTTGTAGATATTTCTGGAAACCATTGATCAGGCTTAGAATGTTTCTGTTCCTCTTTTTCTGATGTGGAAATTCTGAGAGCCCTTTGGGTAGCTAACAAATAACCAGAATACACTTGCTGAGGCAGTGAAGCTCTTTTAGAACTTGGAGAAGAAATACACAAATCTAGACACAACTGGCCTGAAAAAAACAGATCCTTAGTTCTGCAGTACTGATGGTGTTGGTCTGAGTGAACCTTGAGAAGATGGAGATGACAGGATAGTTTCCAGGAGGGATGTTGATGATCTCTGAACATTTTGGTTTAGAAACAGAAACACACACAACACCCTGAGCTGATATGGAAATTTTCAGAATTCCTGACAGCATTGGAAAAATTTCTAGAAACCCCATTGAAGGTCGTGAAAAATTAAAAAGCTCCAGGGAAGAAGACAAGCTTCCTGATGTCTTTGGTGTAAACTGGGATGGTTCCAGGTACCATGAGGCTGAAGTTGAAGAACACTTTGCACAGCTGATGAAGTTCCTAGAGTTCCCTTGGCAGATGATGATGTCTCTCGAGTAACTTCAGAAGATGGTAATGTTTGCAGAATACCCAGGGCAGAGAAAGAGAGAGACCATCTCTTGGGACAGGTGAGATATGTGCTATAGTTACAATTCTGGACTCTTGTGTGACTGTAAGGCCGACTCCTTCTGGGTGCTGCCACTGTAGGGCATTAGAATCATTAGTTGCAATTACATCTAAGGGTAAGGAAAGGTGGCCGTGGTGAGTAACACACCCAGCATTCTTGAAAATAAGTGGCGTTAATTTGATGTATGGCCTCTATAAAAAACATTAATCATAGATAAGATAAGACCTGCAGACAAAGGTGGTCCTGCAGACAATGTGGGTTGGAATGGAGTATTCCTGTTGATGGTATGTGGGGTCAAGGGATTAGAGAATGTTTTTCTCTGAGGTCTTATTATTTGATTATTAGAGGGTTGAAGTAAGATAGGATTTGGTCCTATTGAAAAAAATTATGGATAAGGTTAGCAGGGGACCAACGAAAGGAAGGAGATAGGGAAGGAGCCCATTCCTGTGCACCTTAAGTCCACCATGAACATATATCAGCTGGAGGCAAAGGATCATG
Source organism: Meriones unguiculatus (assembly GCF_030254825.1). NCBI lineage: Eukaryota > Metazoa > Chordata > Mammalia > Rodentia > Muridae > Meriones > Meriones unguiculatus. The sequence continues at coordinate 7,472,353 of NW_026843709.1, forward strand.
GTCAATGCAAACAGTTGTTTTTATTCCATCATTTCTGTAAAGAGATATAAAAAGAATATGTTCTCAGGGTAATTATTTTACCCTGGACTTATGAGTGTTATTATTATTATCTATATGCTTTACTAATCATTCTGGCAACCATCTGGCTGCATCTATCTCTTTAGAATAGTTGCAAACTGCTTCTCTGTTCCATATCAGGACAGGATCTGGACCATGCCATTTGTTGTCCAAAGGATATTTCTGTAGGACAGGACAGTAGCAAACTGTCTTTGTGTATCCATATGCCAGAAACATTCCACAGCTGAATGTCCATATTTTTGAGTTTCAGGCCCTTGTTAATTAAAGTGTTAATTAAAGCCTTACAGTACTTTTCCAAAGTATGGAGGAATGTAACTGCCCGGATCCTGGTCCTCTGCTCAAGCAGAGATAAGAAAGTGAGCAAGTGAAGATCTCCACTCTGCAAAAAAGAATGACCAAATCTACACTTGAGAGATAACATCACCTAGCAATCAACCCAGATGGACTCAATTCTTCTCCTGAACAGTTCCAGACCTTCTCTCAGGCTTGCTCCTCAAAGAAGACACAGGTTGAAGCTAATTACTCTCCCACCTTTGGCTGTAGCCACATACCCACTAGAAGGAAATTCTGAACATGAACTAAAGATCAGATATTCCCCAGGTGTCTGGCCAGGACTGACCAGACCTGAAAGTCAGCTACCTAGACCCTCATCCAATTATGAGTAGCCAGGACTGCAACCCCTGAACTTCCCTGTGCCCCCTCCCCTAAAGACCTGAGGATTATGTCTCTGGGGGCCTGCTTCTTGCTGACTGGCAGAGTTACCCCAATGTGCATTGGCCCCAATAGACCTCTTGCTTTTGCAAAAAGCCTCCAAGAGTTTCCTATGATAGCCTCTCTGGAAATTAAGCACGTGTAAGGCTTATTTAAAAAAATTAAAATAAGGAGAGGGGCAAGATGGCACCGGGAGGACTCTCATTCTGAGCAGCAGCAGCAGGATCAGCACAGTGACCAGTAGTCAGAACTCACGGGCATAAAACACAGTCATTGTGTTTCCCAGGTGAGAGGATACCCCATGGTGGGGGGTTCAATCAGCTTTTAACTCACCCAGCTAAACCGCGGAAGAGATCCCGGTTCTGCCAGATGCTTGGCTGCTGGTCGCCAGCCCCAGCCCCAGCCTAGAGCCACAAGCCAGTGTCTCTGGTCACGGTCCCAGACTGAACCGTGCGCACCAAACGATCAGAGACTGGAATTTTCAGTAGAGAGATAACCCCAGGGTACAGGAAATGACTGGGACCGGCCTTAGGTCACCCAGACAATCCCCTGGAAAAAACTCAGGGTCCACAAGCAACTCAGGAGCCAGCCTGGAGGCAGAGCCAGGGACCCAGGTTCCAGCACTGAGCCCTACCTGCCTGCACACCTGACTTGCCGCCTGAGATAGAACTGTGGGCACCAGGGTACGAGTGAATGAGTTTCACTGTCCGGTGCAAACACACAGGGAGGGAAACAGCTGCTCTGATCTCAGAGCACTCAGCCGACACCCCCAACCTGAAAAGTTCCCCGGAAAATTACCCAGCTTAGGGAGGCACCCAGGCTCCCAAAGGTCGCAAATGCAGACACAGGCAGTTTCTGCACAACAGACAGCTGGCAGAGACTGAGATGCCATCACAGAGCTGTGCTCCAGGTACAGGCAGTTTCTGCGGCCAGCCAGCTGGCGGACACTGCGCAGTGTGCACCAGGGCAAAAAAAGACACTGGGAGTCCGTGTCTCCAGAGAATCCACAGGGAAGGAAGGAAATTGTACTGACCTAAATCACTCAATGCTTTCCTAGAAAAAGTCTAGCAGACTAGTGGGGCCGAGGCGCCAGGACTCAGCTGTGCTCCAGACACAGGCACAAACAGTTGATGCGCGCCTGATGTCCAACTGGGTCGCAGCAGCTGATCATTAAATTTACAACAAGAAACCCAGAAACCGGGCAGCTGCCTTCAGAATTTCCCTGGGTGAGAGGAGAACCCTCTCGACTAACAAAGACCACAGTTACCACTCAGGTCTATATCCCTGAGGTGAGCAACTCCTGAAAAAACACCAACCATCCAGGGACTATACCCAAAAAGCTGAGAAGACATCCTTCAGGAAAAAACAGATTTCTGCAAAGGGGATTCTCTCCACCACAGGATCCCCAGGAACCACCAGAAATTAACCCCAAACACCTAACATAGCACAATGGGTAGAGGCCAGCATAAAAGCTCAAGCAACAAAAGACAGAGCAATATAGCATCTCCAGAAACCAGTTACCCAGGAGCAAGTAGCCCTGGACACCCCAGCATAACTGAAATCCAAAAAAATGACCTAACAAGTATGCTCATGAAGATGATAACAGAGGAAACAAATAAGATACGTAAAGACATAGAGGAAGATAAACTCAAACATATTGCCATCTGTAAAGAAATAGAGGAAGCTGCAGCCAAACAGTTTATGGCCTTTAGAAAGGAAATGCTTAAAATACTGAATGAAATAAAAGAAACAGAGTTGAAGGAACTAAAAGAAAAACAGGAAAGTACAATCAGACAGGTGAAGGAAGTAAACAAAACAACTCAAGACCTGAAGATAGAATTGGAAAAATTAAATAAAACACAAATGGAAGAAATAATGGAAAGGAAGAATCTAGGGAAGAAAACAGGAACTACAGAGGTAAGCATAATCACAGACTACAAGAGATGGAAGAAAGAATCTCAGGTGTAGGTGATACAATGGAAGAAATCGATGTATCTGTCAAAGAAAATGTTAAATCCGAAAAATTCCTGACACAGACCATCCAAGAAATGCAAGACAATATGAAAAGACAAAACCTAAGAATAATAGGTATAGAAGAAAAAGAAGACTCCCTTCTCCAAACCCAGAAAATATTTTCAACAAAATCATTGAAGAAAATGTCCCCAAGCTAAAGAAGAGGTCAATTAGAATACATGAGATCTACAGAACACCCAACAAATTTGACCAGAAAAGAAAATCCTCCCACCACATAATCAAAACAGTAAGTATACAGAACAAAGAAAAAATACTAAAAACTACAAGGGAAAAAGGCCAAGTAACATATAACGGCAAACCCAATAGAATCACACCTGACTTTTCAACAGAGACTATGAAAACCAGAAGGGCCTGGACGGATATCATGCAGATCCTAAGAGAACACAGATGTCAGCCCAGGCTACTATACCCCACAAAACTCTCAGTCTTCATAGATGGAGAAAATAAGATATTCAATGACAAAAACAAATTTCAACAATACCTACAAACAAATCCAGCATTACAGAAGACACTGGAAGGGAAAATACAACCCACGAAAACCTAGCTACATTCAAGAAAACACAGGAAATAAATAACCTCAATTCAGTAAAACAAAAAGCAACCAAGCACACAACCTGATGACCACAGCCAACATCAAAATCAAGAGATCTAACAGCCACTGGTCATTAATCTCTCTCAACATCAATGGACTCAACTCTCCAATAAAAAGACACCGATTAACAGAATGGATACGTAAACTAAACCCAGCAATCTGTTGCATACAAGAAACACACCTAAGACACAAAGATAGACATTATCTGAGGGTAAAGTGTTGAAAGATGACTTTCCAAGCAAATAGACCCAAGAAGCAAGCAGGAGTAGCCATTCTAATATCTGATAAAATAGACTTTCAACCAAAATTAATCAAAAGAGATGGGGAAGGACACTTCATACTCATCAAGGGAAAATTCCACCAGGAAGACATCACAATCCTGAACATCTATGCCCCAAATACAAGGGCACCCACATTTGTGAAAGAAACATTGATAAATTTTAAAGCACATATAGATCCCCACACATTAATAGTGGGAGACTTCAACACCCCACTCTCAACAAAAGACAGGTTAACAAAACAGAAATTAAACAAAGACACAATGTCTCTGACAGAGTTCATGAATCAAATGGACCTAACAGACATTTACAGAACTTTACACCCAAACACAAAAGAATTTACCTTCTTCTTAGCACCTCATGGAACCTTCTCCAAAATAGACCATATAGTGGGTCACAAAGCAAGCCTCAACAGATACAAGAAGATTGAAATAATCTCCTGTATCTTGTCTGATCACCATGGAATAAAGCTGGACCTCAACAATAACAGAAATAACAAAAAGCCTACACACACATGGAAACTGACCAACTTGTTACTAAATGACAGCTTCGTCAGGGGAGAAATAAAGAAAGAAATTAAAGTCTTTCTAGAAATCAATGAAAATGAAGACACAACATACCCGAACTTGTCTGACACAATGAAAGCATTGTAAGAGGAAAGTTCATAGCACTAAGTGCCTTCAAGAAGAAATTCGAGACAGCTCATTCAGGCACCCTATTGGCTCACTTAAAAACCCTAGAAAAAGAAGAAGCAGACACACCAAGAAGGAGTAGATGGATGGAAATAATCAAACTCAGGGCTGAAATCAATCAATTGGAAACAAATAAAACAATTCAAAGAATCAATGAAACCAAGAGCTGGTTCTTTGAGAAAATCCACAGATCGACAAACCCTTAGCCAGGCTAACTAAAAGGCAGAGAGATGTTGGGAGCCGCGTGGTCTTCCCGCCAGCAGAAAAGCATGCAGACACAAGGATCCTTCCGCAACAAGCCTTTATTACAGTTAAGAGATGAACGGAGGAGAGGAGAGGGAGAGCCCTGATGTGACACTGTTTATATAAGCCCTGGTCGCACCTAAGTGACGTGTCAATACCCTGATTGGCTGCTCACTCTTTACCCCGTCTGATGACTCGGGCTTGGCGTGCTTTGCTTGCTTACGCCATCTGCGCATGGGTACTGGAGGTTGTTTACAGTTTTGAGGGCGGAATGTCAGTGCCATCTGGTGGCGTCTGAGTCTCAGCTCTCCACATCCCCCTTTTGTTTTAATGAATGAAAACTGTCTTAAAGCCTTGTGAATGTGGCACAAGAGAGCCCTAAGCTCAATCAAGCGAACACATTCTTTTGGGAGTAAGCGATCAAGAGCTTTAGATTACTCCCTTACCCCACCAGGTGCAATAGAGACAAGTCCTCTGGGTGCAGGGGCTAAGGTAGAAGATTAAAAAAGGAGGTGACACCCATTCCCCTGCAATGGAATAAAATTCCAGGGAGTGCAAGGGCTGTCATCCTCTTATTTAGGTACCATAGCCTCTTAGGCAAAGGCAACATTGACTTGGATCACTCATCGACTCAGTGCAATGGGTAAAACCCCTGAGGTGAATCGACTGAGTGTCACAGTCTGTTTTAATTTTTTAACATGGATAACCAAATTTTGGGAGATGATCCTTGTTTCAAGGCCACAAGTGCTTGCGCGATTGCGACCTAGTCACGTTTGTGTTGGGTATTGAGTTTGCAGAACAACCAGAGTAAAAACACTAAGCCACAACATAGTGCTGCACCAAACATTTTAACCCCCACCCAATCTTAAAGTAAGAAAAGGCAGAGGAAACCCAGGATGATGAGCCATCTGTGAGCAATGAATCCACTCGCGTAGAATTAGTGGTCATCCTCGCCGCCCTTGACTCTTCAAGTAGTAGCAGGTGTAACTGTTGAAAGATCATCTTCAGCTGTCATGAGCTTTCGTTTGAGGCACTCCGGTACCCAGAATGGATTGTTTTCTTCCTGTGGGAAAACACAGACAGCTCCCCTGGATCTTATGAAGACAGGATCTGGGCCTTTCCATTGACCAGTCAAGACATCCTTCCATTTGATCATTTCCTTGGGCCTATCAGGTCCTAAGCAGTGGCGATCAGCCGCCGAATGGCCTTGACTGTCCAAATTTAAAAAATTGAGAGTAAAGAGTGCCAAGGAAATGGTCACTCGTGGCACTGAGGGCAGAGTCTCCTCGACTCCTCCCTTTTGTTTTATTAAGTAAGATTTTAGGGTGTGATGAGCATGTTCAATAATACCCTGACTTTGAGGGTTATATGGAAGACCCGTTAGATGGGTTACTTTCATTTGATGACAAAACTGTCCAAATTTTTGAGAAGTATAGGCCGGCCCATTGTCAGTTTTTAGAATTCTGGGCTTTCTCCAGGCACTCCATGCCTCTAGGCAATGTTGAATAACATGGGCTGCCTTTTCTCCAGTCAGGGGAGAAGCAAACATAACTCCAGAGCAAGTATCAACAGAAACATGCAAATATTGAAGTTTACCAAAAAATGAAATGTGGGTAACATCCATCTGTCACACTTGTAGTGGGCGGATTCCTCTGGGATTAATCCCAGCATGAGGCATAGGTAAGAACTGACAACAATTTTGACATTGGGTAACAATATCTCTAGCTTTTTTTTCTAGTTATGTCAAATCAATAACGCAATGTCGCAGCTGTAACATGAAATTTTTTATGAAACTCCTTAGCCAATTTTAAATTTGAAAGGAGGGCAAATGCAATCATCTTTGTGGCTTGATCTGTCAGGTCATTTCCATGGGACATGGGCCCTGGTAGACAGGAATGAGCCCTAATATGTGTAATAAAAACAGGGGATCTTTTGGTAATTAAGGCAAACTGAATCCTTTGAAAAATTTTTGCAAGCTTGCTAGATGCTTTAATTAATCCAGCAGCCTCTAAGATTTTGGTTGCATTTACCACATAACTAGAATCAGAAACAATATTTAAAGGACCCGGGAATTTTTCCAAAACTTCTAGCACTACTAAACATTCCACAATTTGAGGCAAGGTCTCATGATATTGCTTAGAAACAACTTTATTATTAACCACATAATCTCTTACTCCTGTTTTTGACCCATCTGTATAAACTGCCAGTCCATCCCGAAGTGGTTTTTGGGACGAGAAAGGAACCTACTTTGAAATTTGGACCTTTTTAGTGGCAATATGTAATCCCCATTGTTGCAGAGTTTTTGCAACAAAGGATACGGCATTAAAATTGAAAAGCATGGTGGCAAACTCATAGCTCCACCCTCTTTATCTCCAGACCAGTATGGCGGCTGGCCACATGCAACTGAACTCAGCTGGAAACCCTAAACAAACATGGCAGCCAAACTACAGCTTTACGTGCTTTTTATTGCTGAACCATCATGGCGGCAGGCCATGTGCTAGCATTAGCAGGCTGCAACTGACAACTCCAAGAACAGCCACTAGGTGTTGCTGATACAGTAAACATTGTGGAGCATCTATAATCCCCCACAACCAAAAGTTTTTAGTGAATAAACAAGCTTTAAAATTAACTGCTTAACAGAACAATTTTAAACTGTAGGAATTATTTTAGCCATACCAAACCTATCAGCTAGAATTTTTTTCTTAAAAGAGCATAAAAACATTTTGTAATGAACAATTACCAGTCCTTTAAATGAATTATGGAGAGCACACGGGAGGCAGGGCCTCTTTGCCCGAATCAAAGATGGCACTGGCCACATGCGGCGGGGCCTCCTTGTATGAACTAAAGATGGCGCGGGCCACATGGAAACCATGGATATACCCAAGGTCCTGCCTAGTTTTCCCAAAGCCAAGATGGCTGCGCCCAGTTGCCAGCCACGTGGAAGCCTCTGATGAAAGCCAAGATGGCTGCGCACAGGCATTTAGCAGGAATTTTAATCTTATTGGATATAGAGGCTTTTTTATTGGGTTTTTTCTTCTCCTTTTACCTTTTATTTCCAGGGTGTTCTTTCCCTTATCTCTCACTTCCATGGCTTTAACATCCACAGAAGGGCCTTTTTTCTTAGAGACGTTTCTATTTCTATCCATTGGGGCCCCTAATCTTTTGTCAAGTCCTGTTTTTGGCTTGTCGTCTCGCATCTCCCCTACCCTTATGCTAATCCCTTTCCTTCCGAGGCTGCCCTCAAGTTTGCAAGAAACCAAAAGAAAGAGGACTATGGCAGCTATCACAGCAGGGAAGGCCATAAGGGCTTCTGCTAGCTGAAATGAAAAACGAGATAAATCAAGATCGAACATGTCTTTCAGGACAAACCTCAATGTTGCGGTTCTGAATCCCTCCCCGTGAACGGGGGCTCTCCTCGGTACCACAGGCGGTAGTAGGCTCCCTGCCTCCCGGGTTTCAGCACCAGATGTTGGGAGCCGCGTGGTCATCCCTCCAGCAGAAACTCACACAGACACAAGGATCCTTCCACAACAAGCCTTTATTACAGTTAAGAGATGAACGGAGGAGAGGAGAGGGAGAACCCCGATGTGGCGCTGTTTATATAAGCCCTGGTTGGACCTAAGTGACGTGTCAATACCCTGATTGGCTTCTCACTCTTTACCCCGTCTGATGACTCATGCTTGGTGTGCTTAGAGTGCTTATGCCACCCGTGCATGGGTACTGGAGGTTGTTTACAGTTTTGAGGGCGGAATGTCAGTGCCATCTGGTGGCATCTGAGTCTCAGCTCTCTACATAGAGACACCACCCAAATCAACAAAATCAGAAATGAAAAGGGGGATATAACTACAGACACTGAGGAAATCCAAACAATCATTAGGACTTACTTCAAAAGTCTGTATGGCACAAAATTTGAAAATCTAACTGAAATGGACAATTTTCTTGATCGATTTGACTTACCAAAGCTGAATCAGGACCAGGTAAATCAACTAAATAGTTCTATATCCCCCAAAGAAATAGAAGCAGTCATCAAAAGTCTCCCATCCAAAAAAAGCCCAGGACCAGATGGCTTCAGCACAGAATTCTCCCTGACCTTCAAAGAATAGCTAACACCAATTCTCTTCAAACTATTCCACAAAATAGAAACAGAGGGAATATTACCAAATTCATTCTATGAAGCCACAGTCACCTTGGTACCTAAACCTCACAAAAACTCAACAAAGAAAGAGAATTTCCGGCCAGTCTCCCTTATGAACATTGATGCAAAAATGTTCAACAACATACTTGCAAAACGAATCCAAGAACACATCAAAGATATAATCCACTATGACCAAGTAGGCTTCATCCCAGGTATGCAGGGGTGGTTCAATATACGGAAATCCATCAATGTGATCCACCATATTAACAAACTGAAAGAAAAAAAAACACATGAAAATCTCCCTAGATTCTGAAAAAGCATTTGACAAAATCCAACATCCCTTCATGTTCAAAGTATTGGAGACATCAGGGATACAAGGCGCATATCTAAACAAGGTAAAGGCGATATACAGCAAGCTTATAGCCAACATCAAACTGAATGGAGAGAAACTTAAAGCAATCCCACTGAAATCAGGGACAAGACAAGGCTGCCCACTCTCTCCATATCTCTTCAACATAGTGCTGGAAGTCCTTGCTAGAGCAATAAGACAGTTGAAGGAGATCAAGGGGATACAAATTGGAAAGGAAGAAGTCAAATTATCACTATTTGCAGATGATATGATAGTATATGTGAGTGACCCCAAAAACTCTACCAGGGAACTCCTACAGCTGATAAACACCTTCAGCAAAGTGGCCGGATACAAAAGTAACTCAAAAAAATCAGTAGCCCTCCTATATACAAAAGAAAAAAGGGATGAGAAAGAAATTAGGGAAACAACACCCTTCACAATAGCCACAAATGACATAAGGTACCTTGGAGTAACCCTAACCAAGGAAGTCAAAGACTTGTATGAAAAAAAAATTCAAATCTCTGAAGAAAGAATTAGAAGAAGATATGAGGAGATGGAAAGATCTTCCATGCTCATGGCTTGGCAAGATTAACATAGTAAAAATGGCCATCTTACCAAAAGCAATCTACAGATTCAATGCAATTCCCATCAAATTGC